>NW_022590016.1:0-33874 GCF_004348235.1 Phoca vitulina
ACAGGTGTATGGATATGTATTGAAATACAGTATTACTGTTTTCTATATGAAATGTTTGTTGAGATTTATCTTCATATTTACTCCTTAACTTCTCTGCCTCCTCAACTTTCCATATGGGGTCATTTTCCTTCCTTCTGTCTGAAAAACATCCTTTAGGACATTCTGTCCTGTTAGAGGTAACACCTTCCAATTTTTGTTTGCCTAAAAATTACTTTATTCCACCTCATTCTTAAAAGATATTTTTCCTCAGGAATAGAATTCTAGGTTGAGCCCTTTTGTCACAGTAGAGGGCATCAGGCCACCAAGGTCTGACCTCCGTACGGTCCGGTGAGCAGTTGGCTGTTCATCTTTCTGTTTAATGCATGCTTTTAAGTTTGTTTCCTGTGTCTTTGGTTTATTCCAGTTTTACTATGGTATGTTTAGGTGTGGATTTTTTTTTTTTTTATAGTAATGCTGCTTCAGATTCTTTGGGCTTTTAAATTTGTGGGTCTGTATCTTCAGTTTGGGTAAATTCTCAGCCGTTGGGCGCCCTCATTCTCTTTCTCTTTCCTTCTGTGACTCCGGTGAAGGTATATTGGACCTTCTCACCATAACCCCTGTGGTTAAGTAGTAACCTTAACCTCTCACTTTCATCCCTTTGTCCCCCCCGCCCTGCCCAGGCTTCACTCTGGATATAACTTGTATTTCAGTTCACCAAGTCTCTCGTTAGCTGTGTAATCTACCATTAAATAGATACCCTATTTTTCAGTTAGAGACTTTCCATTTGTTTCCTTTTTTATAGTATGCCAAATATGTCTCTTTATTTTGCTTAAACATTATTTTAAAAGCTGTATCTGATGACGTCTGGCAGGGGCTCTCTCTGATGCTGATCTGTGAGTGTGTCACCAATTCCCTGTATTAGATTCCCGCTGCCCAAATACTTAGAGTGGTTTCTGTTTTCCTAGTTGGAATCTGACTGATACACTGCTATCTGCCAAGCTCTCAACCCTGGGCCTTACAACTTTCTACAAATTTTTTTTCACTGCCTAAAGCTCTCCTTTATATGTTGTTAACTTTCAGCAAAAGGGAACTTGATTCAGGAGCTACAAAGTTTGTGGTCTAAAGCTAGGAGTCTAAAGTGAACACAAACTGGAAAAAAGAATCCCTTCTCAAAGACTCCTAGGCTTAGTAAATAATTTTTGGATAACATTTTTTGGGGGGAACACTGCCGTCCTCCCAATTTTGTTTCAGTTGGCCTGTCATCAGGCAAGTTCCCTTTCTCCTTCCACAAAACAATATCTGAGATACATATGTTAGTTATTTACTAATAGTTAAGTCATCTTGAAGCTGTTTCAATTACATATTTAAAAATTTTCAATCAAAGTCACTTATTCAAAAAAAAAATGTTATTTCTTAGAGCCTGTCGTCTGAAGATACAATTAAAACAAAACAAAACAAGACACTTCAGTGAGCACAAACCTTGGAGCTCCTAGGTTCCAGCTTCCTTATCAGGAGGGTTTTTTTCCTCTAAAAATAAAGATAAAAGTATGTTACAACAGAAATACTATAATAGCAATACTCTAACATTTCTTCCTGTGATCTTACTACCCTCCTTCCCATCAAAAAAAAAAAACAAAAAACAAAAAACGTTTTTTTAAGCTACTTTTAAGAGGAAGAGTTACATCATTCCCCAGTTCTGCTCTCACTTCCCCCCACATCTAGAATCTTGGATGTTACCTAGTTTATTCTGTCTGGAGAAATGCTGACTAGTGGGGCTTTGAGGAGCAACCTCAGGGCCTTCCTCGCCCCCCAGCCCCTTAGCCCTCTCTGAAGTCGACTGACCCTCTCGTGGCCTGTGCGGAGATCTGCCCTTGGGCACACCAGCCCTCGACTTCGACCACTCTCCAAGACTAACAGTGCCTTAGTGCCTAATCAGTCAGGGGGAGGGGACAGCAGACAAACACCATCCTAGAACTTCTGCACAGAACATAGTCTTGATGACTAAATGGGGCCTCCATCTGGGGATCCCTGCTCACCTCTTTTAGCCAGTCCCGACCTGCAGTATTTCAGGTGGGCTGCAGACTGGCGTGAAGGTACCAGAAACACACCCATTGTAGGGTTAGAATAAGTTCCTCATTTAGTTAACCAGCTTCAAAATATTTTTTTAAAAGATTTTATTTATTTATTTGTCAGAGAGAGAGAGAGAGCACAAGCAGGGGGAGCGGCAGGCAGAGGGAGAAGCAGACTCCCTGCTGAGCAGGGAGCCCAACGTGGGACTCGATCCCAGGACCCTGAGATCATGACCTGAGCCGAAGGCAGATGCTCAACAACTGAGCCACCCAGGCGCCCCAACCAGCTTCAAAATCTTATCAGAAGCAAGATAGCATCTGGGCAGGATTCAGCACATCACAGGGATGTTCACCTTGGTGCCCAGGGTCCCTAAGCAGCTAGGATCTGACCAGATCTGGAGGTGGTTTTGTTTTTTTTTTTGGTCAGGACACAACCATTTTAAACTCAAGATAACATAACTGTTTTGGAATCCAAACCAATAATCTGTGCAGTTATACTTTCAAGAATTTGAACAGACAAGAGGTTCTCACTGGTCCTGAACCGACCCAGCAGCCCCAGGAGCACATGAAGGGAAGTCTACTTGAGATGGCGCTTCGCACTGTTCAAAGGGGGCACTTTTGCTTCCAAACTTTTGCTTTTGATTTTTCATGCATTAATGTGGTTGCTCTCCTTTCTGCAAAAGGACATAGACATCTTTTGCATTCTTTCTAAGGGCTTCCTAGTAACTTACTGTATAGTTATACCATAACTGAACCAGTTCCCAGTGATAAACGTTTGGGTTGTTTCCAGTTTTTTTGCTAGTATAAGCAGTTTTGCAATAAAATATATTTTCTCACCCTTACAGAAATTTATCTGAAGGATATATTTCTTTTTTTTTTCTTTTTTTTAGAATCATAAAAATTAAACTTTTTTTTTGGTTTTTTTAAAAAATTTTTATCTGACTATAGTTGACACACAATGTTACATTAGTCTGAGGAGTACAACATAGTGATTTGACAAGTTTATACCTTATGATATGCTCACCACAAGTATTACCATACAACACTATTACAATATCATTGGCTATATATGAAGGTTACATTTCTAAAGACAGAATTGTTGAGTCAAAATTTGCCTTAAATTTTTGATAGTATAAACTTGCTATCCAAAAATATTGCAACAACTTATACTTCCAACAGTAGTGTATAGAACTTTCTATTTCCCCACACCTTCACCAACACTAGGTATTACCAACATTTTTCATCTTTGACAAGCTGATATTTGAAAAATGGTATATGCTGGTTTTTTTTTAAGATTTTTTATTTATTTATTTGACAGAGAGAGACACAGTGAGAGAGGGAACACAAGCAGGGGGAGTGGGAGAGGGAGAAACAGGCTTCCTGTGGAGCAGGGAGCCCAATGTGGGGCTGGATCCCAGGACCCTGGGACCATGACCTGAGCCGAAGGCAGACACTTAATGACGGAGCCACCCAAGCGCCCTATACTGGTTTTTTAAATCTTGAAACTGTCTCAAAGTAAAATGGAAAGTACAATATAAAACTCCTTTTCTTCCTGAACCATTTGAAAGCTAAGTGGCTGACCAGACACCCCATCACCTTTGAATACTTTTAGTGTATATTTCCTACAAGCAAGGATCTTCTACATCACCACCATAAAATCATCAAAACCAGAAAATTAACATTGACTCAGTACTACCATCCAATGTCCTGACCCCATCCAAGTTTCTTTAATTGTCCCAGTAATGTCCTTTGGAATAAAAATATTCAGTTCAGAATCCTGCATTGTTAACTTAGTATTTGCATCTTTTTGGTCTCCTTCAATCTAGAACAGTGCTCCCATCCTAGAACAGTGGTTCTCAAGCTTGCACAAGTGTCAGAATCATGTGGTGGGCTTGTTAAAACACAGACTACTGGGTCCTAGAGGTGATTTAGGGAGTGGCTAAGAATTTGCAGAAAATTCTCAGTTGTTTCAGATTCTGTCGGTCCAGGGACCACATTTTGAGAACCGCTGTTCTAGAGCCTCTTTACATTAAAGTCCACCAGCCTGACTGGCCCCTGATTGCTCATGCATCAGTAGGCTTGTGCACAAGGTGGAAGGTGAAGACGTAGTCTTATTTTCTTAGAATTTAAAATAATGCCCAGTGATGGGTATTAAGGAGGGCACGTACTGCATGGAGCACTGGGTTTTGTATGAAAACAATGAATCATGGATCACTACATCGAAAACTGGTGATGTATTGTATGGTGACTAACATAACATAATAAAAAAAAAAAGAATTTAAAATGATGCTTCCTACTACCAGTTGGTCGTGTTTTTAAAAAAGGAAGTACTAAATGTGGTTGTATTAGTTTCCCATTGCCACAATTTGGTGGTTTAAAACAACATACATTTATTATCTTAAGAGTTCTGGAGACCAGAAGTCCAAAATGGGTACCTCAGGCCTAAGATCAAGATGTCAGCAGAAGTTGCATTCTTTCTGGAGGCTGTAGAGGAGAATCCATTCCTTGTCTTTTCTAGCTTCTACGGACTGTCTGCATCCTGCTCATATGGCCCCCTTCCAACTTCAAAGCCAACAATGGCCAGACAAGACTTTCTCATGATGCATCAATTTTGACTCCCTCTTTTACTTACAAGAACCCTCATGATTACATTGGGCCACTGGGATAATCCAGAATAACACCCTCATTTCAAGATCCTAAACATCTGCAAAGTCCCTTTTGCCACGTGAGGCAACGTATTCACAGATTCTGAGGATTAGGACATCTTTGGGGTCCATTACTCTGCCTACCATAGTGAAGACCACTAGCTGTCCACCAAACTCTGTCCTTCCCTTCTAGGGGCACACAGCTAGACTACATTTTCCAGTCTTTTTCTGCAAATGGGTGAGGTCTCTCAAAAGGAAGGTGAGTGTAAGTGTGTGTTTTTTCCATACCAGGTCTGCAAGAACCTCCTTTGCATGCTCCTCCTGTTCTTTCTGCTTCCTCGGGACCTTAGAGGACGGGGGGCCTGGGTAACCACTGACCTGAATACCCATCCTGGACTATTAAGTGAGCAAAAATTAAAATTCTGTAGCACAGACACTACATTTTAGAGCCTTGCATTTTGGGTCTACTTGTTTTAGTAGTTGACCCTTCAGTAGTCAGTCAATCCTAACTAATACATCAACAAATGAGAATATTTCTTCATAGGCCTTTGACTCCTAATGCCCATATTTTATAAGACCTAAGCCTCCTACTTCTCTAAGAAGACCAGGGTCCTCTGAAATAGGCAACCATAGTTTTTCACCTCCTCCCTTTGAACATTTATTGGACAACAGGTACAGGGCAGGTGATGGAATGAATGCCTGTGGAATGCCTGCCTCTTTTGTCTTGCTGGGCATACTTTCCTTTCTCTCTTGTTGCCTTTTTAAACCAGGGCTCCTTCTCCAACTCTACTGCCCTCACCAGCTTCTTCAGCTTTCTCCTCTCCACTGGCACTTTAGCTTCCGCTTTCCAACCTGCTGGCCTTGACCCCAGTGTTGAGTCAGCCTTGCCTTCGCTCTGCTGAGCCAGCAAACCACTTCTCTATTCCTCTGCCTCTTTCCACAGTCAGACTCCACATGAGCTGGGGCCTCATTTTGGTAGAAGTCCAGAGATGGGAGGGAGCGGAGATTGACCTGGTCTGGGGGCTCAGGGAAGGACACAAAGAAGAAGCAGTGTTCTAGCTGACAGCTGAGGCTGAGGCTGAGGCTGAGGCTGAGGAGGCATTAGCCGAGCCAAGGAGGAGGAAGAAAGTTACAGGCAGACACACTACTAGGAAGAGGCTGCACCACAAATACACGTGGTAACTGGGGTGGGTCAAGGACGTGTGTAAAAGAAGGAAAGTGCTCCAGGGACAGGGCAGGGGTTGGAGCTGGGGTGTGGAGAAGCGTTGGGGAGCGAGGTGTGCTAGGCAGGGGGCTAGAGCTCCAAAGACAGCCTGGATAGTCGCCTCTGCAAAGCTCTGCGGCCTGCCAGGCCCCGCCCCCCGGCCGTGCTCTTCAGTCGGAGCTCAAACCCACAACCCAGCCAAAGCAGTCGGGGGCCTCCAGAAGTGTGACCTGGGGTCTGCGCCCTGCTCGGCCGCTCTAGGAAGCTTGGGGAACCGGGTTGTGACTACCAGCCCGTTCTAATTTGTAAAAATGGAAGGACGACCGAGAAGATGGGTGATGGCCACCAAGGCTCCTTGTCTCCCAGCTTGTGCGGGGGTAGATTTCCATCTCAGCGGAGGAGCTTAGGAGAAGGCAGGGATGTGTGGGGCTGCGAGCAGAGAAGCCCTATTCAGTCTCCCTATTCCAAGGGCCGAGCTGTTCTGGGGCCCACCCACAAAGATCCCAGATATGGCAGTGGGGGGAGGGGGCTGTGAGCCCTGCAGAACAGCTCTTGGCACATAAGCACTTCGTCCAAGCCCTGCATTAGGAGACTGGAGCAGACGCTAGCATAGTTTCCAACAGGTCAAGGCCGTGTCGCCGGGACGTCTCCTCCAGCCCCCTGAAGCTCCTGCGTGGGACAGCTTCCAGCTCTTCTAGCCAACACGTGAGGATGAGGGCCCTGCCTCCCCGGCTCCTTAGGAGGGTAGGAGCCTGGCTTCCGTCAGCAGCAGCTAGCAAACCCAGATGGCCTAAGCCCGCACGTGTATCTTTCCACTCCGATTCTGCTCGCCACCCCTGGTGACCGCACTCAGAGCAGGATGGGATTTCTCAACGTTGGGATTCTTAGTTTCTCCGGAGATGGAGAACTCTTTGGTATGAGTGTGGGAGAGGGATCGGGCGGCAGAGCCGATGAGCTTCATGTGTGAGGAGGTGCGGCCTGGCTCTGGACAGTTACCTGCCCGCTTCCCTCGGGTTCTGCTTGTCAGACGTGGTGGCCAGCCCCGGGGCGTAGCCAGTGCTTCTGGCTAAGTCATTTCATTGATTTGAGCTTCCCTTCCGCCTCGGCACACGGGTCTGTAAAATGTTTGTGTGTAGAAACTTACTTTTTTTTCAGATAGAAATTTAGATAGTGCTCTCAAACAGACGCAAGTAAGGCTTCTTTCTTAGAGTGGGGGGTTGGGGGGTTGCCCGCGGGTCTGACAGGCTCTCCAGGGGGAGCTGAATCACCTCCCAAGAACCAGGTAGGGCAGAAACTACCGACCACTGCCAGGCACCGGGCTCACCTTCTTCGCTGAGCAGGCTCGGGCAGGGCACCTGTTCAGCTTCCCTCAGGCCTCTGGCCAACGCCATGTGAGCAGAAGTAAAAAGGCAACTCTCAGGTGATTCCCTGAAAAGAAATCTCGTAGTCCTCTGCTTCCTTTACTTCTTGCCCCTGGCTGGGAAAGGGGACAGCTGGAGTGGCTCTTGAACCCACGGGTAGATACCACGTATTGACGATGTGAAACCAACACGTCAGCATCAGTGACCTTGGAGAGTCGGTGTCGTTAAAGCCAGTGTGTCTGGGTCTTTCTGGAAAGTGGCTCAGCCAGTTGCATAACCAGGAGACCACGGCTCAAAGGACGAGTCTGATAACTTACACGTTCCCTACTCTCAGCCCTCAGCCATGCTCAACGTGTGGAAGGCCATTTCACTTATGTTCACATGTGTTCCCATGTGGCTTTGGCCCACTTTTATTTTGTTATTTATTTTATTTTATTTTATTATGTTATGTTAGTCACCATACAATACATCATTAGTTTTTGATGTGGTGTTCCATGATTCATTGTTTTCATATAACACCCAGTGCTCCATGCAGAACGTGCCCTCCTTAATACCCATCACCGGGCTAGCCCATCCCCCTTCCCCCCTCCCCTCTAAAACCCTGTTTGTTTCTCAGAGTCCATAGTCTCTCATGGTTCATCTCTCCCTCCAATTCCCCCCTCATTTTTCCCTTCCTTCTCCTAATGTCCTCCATGCTATTCCTTATGTTCCACAAATAAGTGAAACCGTAGGATAATTGACTTTCTCTGCTTGACTTATTTCACTAGCATAATCTCCAGTCCCATCCATGTGGATGTAAAAGTTGGGTATTCATCCTTTCTGATGGCTGAGTAATACTCCATTGTATATATGGACCACATCTTCTTTATCCATTCGTCTGTTGAAGGGCATCTCGGCTCTTTCCACAGTTTGGCTATTGCGGACATTGCTGCTATGAACATTGGGGTGTATATGGCCCTTCTTTTCACTACATCTGTGTCTTTGGGGTAAATACCCAGTGGTGCAATTGCTGGGTCATAGGGTAGCTCTATTTTTAATTTTCTGAGGTACCTCCATACTGTTTTCCAAAGTGGCTGTATTTGGCCCACTTTTAAAACTTCCTCAACACCCCCCCCCATAAAGAAGTCTGCAGGTTTGTTGAATGAGAGGATCAGAAGAGTTGGTTTATCATCCAATCAGGCATCAATGTAGATGCTAATTTCTGAAATGGTGTAAGAACACAAAGGAAATTAGTAGAAAATCTGATTTCTATTTCCTTTTCTTCTTGCATCATTTCCTGCTAGCTCCCACCTTTCTTTCTTTATTTATAAGGCGAATTTTCCTCACTCCTCTTTCCCCTTGGATTTTCCCTGGAGTGCCTACATAAGTTGTTCAAACATGTGACATCACGTGGGTCCTCAGTGACGGCTCATGGAAAAGTAGGACATAGCTGGCTGATGGTGATTGAGTACCAGGAGATGGTGACACCGCACGAGAGCAGGGACCTTCCTGCTGAGACACTGCTAAATCTCAGGGAAAGCGGAAAATGTCAAGAGTCACCTCCAGGTAAGAAGCAGCTGTAAAAAGAAATGTAAAGTGTTTAGCAGACTTTCTTTTCAAGTTGAACTGTTAATAATTGCCGTCCTTTATGAGTCAGCCATAGGTCTAGGAGTCTCCCATACACAGCATCTAATCTTTACAGGATTACTCAAGGTGAACATTCTTATTCACACTTTACAAATGAGACTGGAGTTCAGAGTAAGATTAGGGATTTGAACCCAGCCCTGACCCTTCCTCCCCCCCCCCCATACCACCCTTCCTTCCACTTCAGACAAGAAATATAAAGTATTAAAAGCTGGCCTTGGAGGATGTGATTGATTTTATGTGTTGTTTTAGCTGGCCATGGTGCCCAGATATGTGGCCAAACATCCTTCTGGATGTTTCTGTGAGGGTGTTTCTGGATAAGAGATTAACGTTTACATTGACAGATGAAAGCAGATTGCCCTCCATAATGGGGGTGGTCCTCATCCGATTAATCGGAGGCATGCGTAGACCAGACAGACTGACCTCCCCTGAGCCAAGAGGAATTCTGCCAGCATTGAGCATTCAGACTTCAACCCCAGCATCAGTGCTATTCCTTGGGTCTCCAGCCTGCAGATTTTGGAGAAAACAGTGTTCTCAGAGATCAGTGCCGGTAGATTACAAACTGAAAGAACCAGAGAGGAAGTGAAGTTGATTTGCTGCTCTAGGCGGTACTAGACTGCTTTCCTGCGTCTTCAGTGGTTTCTCTGTGAATGGCACAGGGGGTAGTGAGCTAGGTAAAGAGGCTGAGGCCAGACTAGTGTCCTCTCCCAGTTTGTAATCGCGCATCCGCAGTGGAGGTCCTCTTCCTGGGCTCGTAGGGGGACGGCTTTCCCCAGGCTCCTTTGCAGGTAGGGGTGATGATGTGACCGGTCAATGAAAGGTGGGTGGTATGATGTAAGCTACTTCCTGGCTTGGCCCACAAAGTTTTCTGTAGACCTCCAGCTCTCTCTTCGCCTGTTCCCGCCGCCTGGGAAGTTCATACTCAAAATGAGTCGACTAGAAGATGGAGGAGGGTCACCTGCACCATATTAGACATTGTATGAGCAAGAAATAAACCTTGAAGCACATCAACTCGCTTCCTAGGCTGGTCTGTGCTGACAAAGGCAGCATCCATTAGCCTCCATTGGTCAGAGGAAGCTAGGCTGCTGGAACAAAGGGAGTCAATGATGCAATGTTGTTAAAACAGAGCAACCGACTGATCTGTTTGCACAAGCTGGGCCAGTGTGATTATTTTTGCAGGTGTCTCAGTTTGGATGATAAATTATAGGGACGCCCTATTTAAGGAAAAAAGAACTTTAAATCTCTCTCACTTCCCAATCCAAAGTGAGCACTGTTGCCTGGCAGCTCTGTCCTCTGCAAGCTTCAGGGCACTGCTGTCATCTGGATGGTTGGAGCTGAGCTGCTGCCATGCTGAGGCTGTCATCAGCGATTTTTTTTTTTTTTTTTGAGAGAGTGAGAGAGAGTGAGTGTGCTCAAGGGGGGGAGGGGCAGAGGGGGAGAGAGAGAGAGAGAAAATCTCAAGCAAACTTCATGCCCAGTGGGGAGCCTGCCATGGGGCTTGATCTCATCACGCTGGGATCATGACCTAAACCGAAATTAAGAGTTGGATGCTGAGCCAACGGAGCCACCCAGGCGCCCTGAGGTTTTGACTTTTTTTTTTTTTAAGATTTCATATATTTATTTGACAGAGAGATAGAGAGGGAGCACAAGTAGGGGGAGCGGCAGGCAGAGGGAGAGGGAGAAGCAGGCTTCCCGCGGAGCAGGGAGCCCGATGCAGGGCTCGATCCCAGGACCCTGGGACCATGACCGGAGCCAAAGGCAGTCGCTTAACGACTGAGCCACCCAGGCACCCCAATGACTTTTTGACTTTTTAATCTTCTGATTCCCATGGTTAAAGAAAGACCAAAGTGGAGGCCACAGTTTGAATATACCCCTAGCCCAAGCACTCTTAGTCATGTAATTGAAACATAAAACTGTCCTGATTTTTCAATAATGCTGATTCTGACCTTAACCAAAATTAAGCTTCCTACTCACCTACACACACTTAAGCTAGAAGGAATATCAGTTTCTAGAAACCAATCACAAGAGAAAACAATGTATTTCCTCATGCTAAGTTGCCCTGGAACAGCTGAGAGGTAGGCGATAACCACTTCTGGTTTGAAGTTGTCTTGTTCACGAATAGTTTGTTTTCTGGCTCAATAAAATATTCATATCAAGTAAGTCTCTCTGGATTTTTCTCTTGACACCATTCTAGACTGTAAGCACAAAGAGACCAGAGTCCAAGGCTTTTTGTTTCTTTTTTATTGTTATGTTAATCCCCATACATTACATCATTAGTTTTTGATGCAGTGTTCCATGATTCATTGTTTGTGCATAACACCCAGTGCTCCATGCAGAATGTGCCCTCCTCAATACCCATCACCAGGCTAACCCATCCTCCCACCCCCTCCCCTCTAGAACCCTCAGTTTGTTTCTCAGAGTCCATCGTTTCTCATGGTTCGTCTCCCACTCCGATTCCCCCCCTTCATTCTTCCCCTCCTGCTATCTTCTTCTTCTTCTTCTTCTTCTTCTTTTTTTCTTTCTTAACATATAATGCATTATTTGTTTCAGAGGTACAGATCTGTGATTCAACAGTCTTGCACAATTCACAGTGCTCACCATAGCACATACCCTCCCCAGTGTCACTTCTTATTTTGAGATCATTAGATTCATAAGCAGTTGCAAGAACACAGAGATCCTTTATGTAGTTTCTCCATAATCGTAACATCTTGCAAAACTCTAATATAATATCACAACTAGGCTGTCGATAGTGGTACAAGGCCAAGATCTTGTACAGACGTCCTCAATTTTACTTGTACTCACGTGTATGTTATTTAGTTCTGTGCAACTTTATCACATGTGTAGATTTGTGTGACCACCACCACCACCACCGTCAAGATGCAGAAAGGCCAACTTTGCTTCTGTTCACTCTCCCTTCCTCCAGCTGCCAGAGCAACATCTGCCACAAAGAAGACCCTCCGCAAATGCTCGTTGAGTGAATGGATGAATGCTGTGCTAGCTAGGGTTCTCAGAAGCCGCAAAGGAGATGCAAAAAGCCGCCAGTGTAAGTGACATACATCCAACAGTCCAGAGGTAGGACTGCTGGGGACAGCTGTGCCATGTGCCACTGGGCCAGGTGGTTGCTGCAGCCCACCGTGTCCTGGGCTGGTGGGCGGGGAAAGTCAGGACATGCCCAGTCCTTCCAAGTGCAAGGCCTGGAGGTTGCACTCATTGCTTTCCCTCACATCCTTCTGGCCAGAACTGAGTTGCAAGCACATATCAAGCTACAAGGGAGATGGAGGCTGATGGTGTTATGGGGCTGCCATTATTCCTCCCTTCCCTGCGCTTGGCAGGGCTCCCCAAGGGGGGGGGGTACTTCCCGACCCCACTGATTTCAGCTCCGGCCAGGGGAATGGGGGCAGAAGTGACAATGTGTCCGTTCTGAGCCGAGGCCTTAAGTGGCCTCTCATGTTCCTCCTCATCCCACTGGCACAGGGGCCACCCTCCATGAGAAGAGCCTGCTGCAGGAAGCTAGGGGTCCAGAGGATAAGACAAGTGGAGCCCCCCTAAATCTGTTCATGGCCTGAAGCAGAGCTGCAAGAAAAATAAACGGCTTTTTTGGTGGGGGGAGGAGAAGCCACTGAGATTTGGGGTTACTTGTCATGCAACATCATTGCGGCAGAACCTTCATGCAGTGGCCATGAGGTCAGCCTTCACTGAGGAGTTCTACTGTTAAAGAAGGCAAGAACATGGGGTGCCCGGGTGGCTCAGTTGTTAAGCGTCTGCCAGGGTCCTGGGATCGAGTCCCGCATCAGGCTCCTTGCTCAATGGGGAGTCTGCTTCTCCCTCTCCCTCTGGGTTCTCTCTGTCTCTCTCAAATAAATAAATAAAGTCTTAAAAAGAAGGAGAAGAAGAAGAAGGGAAGAACACACATTAGTGTACCATGAGAATTCCGTGGGGATGAGAGGGGTCCTTCCTGGACAAAGCAGAGACCGCCCAAGCTGTGGAAGGCTCAGTTTGCATGAATATAACGTAAGGGGGAGCACGTTCCTGGAACTCTCTTGTGGCTGGAAGCACTGGAGATGGGCTGACCTGGGCCAACTGGAATGGTGAGAGCACACCGGGAGCCCCTCTGTCTGTGCCTTAACGAATAAAACGGTCATATTAAACAAAGTTTGGGAAGAGTTTTCTCTGCGAGGCAAGAGATGGTGCTAATACTAGAAGCCTGAAATAAATGTGTTCCACTGTGTTAATCATTTAATACAGTTCCACTGTATTAATCGTTAATCAGTGTCTGTCTGTTGCCGGTATAGCTGGAGAAAGCTGCCATTCTGGTCTGCATCCTATACAAGATTAGGAATGCACAGAAGACAGCTGCTGCATCTATGGGATCCATCAAACTTTACCTCTAAAGGATCATTTCTCCAAGGTGCCTCGGCTCCTCAGCACTCACAATCTGCATGATAAATGCAGCCTTTTAAAGGAAGCAGTTCTCCGTATTACTTGCTGACTATTCTGCCAAGAATTCGGGTGTACAGACTCGGCATCGAATTTTTTCTACGTGGGAAACTGCTAGAAATATGCAAGAGGTAAAAAGCCTTTGAAAGCACAGCGATTGAGGGGTGAATATCCATTCTGAGGTAGATGAATTCGTCCCTGATAAAGTATTGGCTGCTTATTTGAAACTGAGGAAAATAAAACATAGCTTAAAACATTTCTTCAAATACAAATACAACCTAAATTTTATCTAAGTTGTCTTTGCTTGTTTGTTGTTTGTTGTTTTGTTTTTTGGTATTTATCTTCCTACTCTGTTTTGAAAATTTAAAAACACTTAAAAATGTTGAAAGACTAGAACCACAAATGCTTTCTATCTAGATTCAATGGTTGTTAATGTTTTACCCTATTTGCTTTTTCTCCTTCTCTCCCTCCTCCCAACATACCAAAATACACCAGTTTTGAAAATAACTTACTAATATGACATCATGATCTCTAAATACTTCAGCACGAATCTCCTAAAAACAAGGACAATCTCCTATATAACCACAACGCCACCATCACACCCAAGAAAATTAACAATCATTCTACAATCACAACTAATATCCCAGCCATATTTACATTTTCCCAATTGTCTCCTAAAGATTTCTAGGCAATTCCCCCATGATCTGATCAAGGTTTGTAGATTCCATCTGGAGGTTCATCTGGAAACTCTACCCCACTCTAACTTCGGTTTGGTTTTGACCTATGAAGCTGATTTTTCAAGAATCCAGGCCAAGTAACTTAAAGAAAGTCACCCATTCTTCATTTGTCTGATTGTATCTGGATGGTGTTCTTTAACATTTGCTTTTAAGCCTGTATTATCCTTAAAATGGAAGTTAGGTCTGGAGACTCGATTAGGTTTAGGTTAAACATTTTTTTTCTTTGCAGGAATACTTTGCAGGCATCTCAGAAGAATGTTCATGCATCGGGTTTTTCCACTAGTGGAGATGCTGAGGGTGATGACTTGGTTGAGAAAGTGACTGCGAAACCTCCACGGAGAATGGTCTGCCCGGAAACGGAGATTGAGGCCAAGTTCACAGGCTAATGTTCTATGACGGATGCAATCCTATGACTGCAAAAAAGGCAGGGAAAAAGAATTGAAGCAGAAAAGGAGGGAAAATGAATGCAACGTGGTTTGTTGCCAAGCTGGTCATGGTTTTGTAAGCAGCCCCACTTGGTCACGTGGGGCGTCTTTGGAGGTGCTCTATGCACCGTTTCATATGGGAAGAGGTGTTCTCTGGCACAAAGCCCACAGCGTGTAAATGCCCCTGTACTTCTGGATTGTTTCCAGTGCGTCTGGGCAGCCACTGGGAAAGCCAGGACTTCTGTGGGTCCCACCGTGTTTGACTTGGGTATGGAGCTTCTGTAGACCTTTCCGGTGTAACGACAGCCTTGCCAAAGGCACAGATGTCTATCATTGTAGGAGGTGAGGTGACAAGATGGAGCCTGGAGCTTTACATCCATCACGGGGACCTCACCAGGGCAAGCGGGTCCTGAGAGGCAGGCAGGCAGGGCCAGACGCATCTGTGCGAATGGGCATACACTGGATCCAATGCCAAAAGGAACATCTTTCTCTTTGAAACCAGTAATGATCTGTGGAGTGACAATTTGCCCCTATAGGAATATCCTATTATGTACTGGTTTTAGTACCCACCGATTATTCTTGCCTGAACCACTTGTTACATCGGGAGTTGCAAGGTGTGGGGGCTAGTCGTGCCCACTGCGACTGTACTAGGGTGTCGTTTCTTCTAGGCTCCTCCGGAACACAACTAGGAATATATTTATGTATATAGGGATATATATATAGGGATTATTATATAGGGATTATGTATCTATATATATAAATATATACATTTTAATTTCCCCTTCTTTCTTACACAAATGCAGAACATTGTATATTCTTTGTCTCGATTTTTTTCTTTTAATAACATACACACAAGGAATTGTTCCATACTCATTCATAGATTTAAGTTAAATGCTAAAATTCATGAACTATTTACTACATATGTGTGTCCAGTGTATTAGTCAGGGTAGGCCAGGCAATGTTGTAGTAACAAACAAACCCCCAAGTCTTTACAAATAAAGTTTGGCGTCTTGCTCACATAAAGTCCTGTGTGGGGTAGGACACCTCCTGTGTCTTAAAGCCATGTGACTTGGAACAGATGTCCCCCATGGTCACCAGGCTGAGTAGTCATGCCAGAGCCCAGTCCCATGGCCCCAAGCCAACACAAGGGAGGTTGAAAATGTGTCTCATTCTTCATGAAGAGGAAACAGAAATGGCATTTGGTGAATTCTATAGTGTTGTCTCTGCCACACCAGACTTCACGCTCATTCTCTCATGGAAATCCCACCACAGCTCTACAAGGTAGGTACTTTTATTATCCCCATCTTACAGCAAAGGACACTGAGGCTTCAAGCTTCTGTATGCCTTTCAAAATGATAGTGTTCCTGTGTGTCGGGATTAATTTCAGATCCAGGTGTATCTGGTACTGTCCATTAAAAAAAAAAAAAAGACACAGCAAACCCGTTTCATCCATGCACAAAAGCAAAATTCACAGAAACGTTGGGAGATCAGAGCGAGTGGTGTAGGACAACAAATATTTAGGCTTAGGATTAAGAAGCTATTTCTTACCAAAAAAGTGCAAAATAAAAATGAAATCCCTGGAACAATAAAGACTAAAACATCACAGGACACAATGTTTCAGTAACATTGGATGATAAAACAGCTTTATTTATAATTTCTGAATCAAAAGCTAATGTTATACACATTTCTTAATGTACAAAGTGGGACTGTAAACATTTTTTTCTTCCTCTTCCTAAGTAAGAGCATTGTATGTTCAGTGCATGAGAGAAATAATCACTTTCAAAACCATTTGGGATAGTTCTGAGGAATTAAGCCAAGTGAGCTCCAGAGATTTTAAAGTTGAAAAATCTTTCTTTTAGAGGAGGAAAAAATAAAATTTAAAGTCTTTTGGACAGTGTGTTTAGTCCCACATTATTTATTATATTTGTATACTATCTATTATTAGATTTATTGCCTAAGATTGGGTGCAACAATGCTGGATCCCAGTGTATGTTTTTAGTAAGTGATTGCGGCAAAATCAACAAAAATCACAAAACTAGAAACTCCACTTTAAATGAAGCATTGGCCATGCATATACGCAAGGGACAGCAGATTCCATGAAAAGATAAGGTGGTTCCGGAAGGTGACTGTTCTAGAACAAGGCAAAGCTCACCCTTGCCTGTGAGTGTGAAGCAAACTCATCCTGGCTGTTGATCCATCTCAGTTTTCACGATAATGCCCTGCAAGCATCAACCTCTTGTCAGTGGTTTCCAAACATCTTGGACCCTAACTACGGTAAGAAATATTATTAGCCGTGTATTCACACAGCCACTCACAGATGCAGTTTCATGAGACATAATACGAGCAAAACACTCTGACCCTCCCCCCTCAACCTACTCTATGCCCTCCTTTCCCCCAAATGCGGGCATGCTTGCACTCATACCCTGTAAGACCGGCGGTGTGAAGTCCCTAAGCTGTCACTGCTTACTGCTTTGGCTGGCCAATCAAACCAGCCTGTGTCGATCACCTATTTTCTCTCTTTGCTCCACAGCTCCCAGGAGGAGGAGAGGCTCGGTGCTTGGAGAAGGTATGGTCACCCCAGAATCAGGAACCAAACCCTGGAGCCTGGAGGACTCAGTGCTATTTATAGAAGCTGCCACTCCTCCTTTAATTCCATCTTCACAAATGTTCAGGTTCACTTAGCATCTTGACACATCACTAGGGTTGCCAGATTTAGCAGAGCAAAGCAAGCAAACAAAACCAAGACGCCCAGTTACATTTGAATTTCAGATAAACAATAATTCTTTAGTGTATGTCTTCTGCAATAACAATAATTCCTTGTTTATCTGAAGTTCACATTTAACTGGGTGTTTTGTTTTGTATCCGACAACCCAACTGGCCGCACACCCTGTTTCCCTTTGAACATCTTAAATCTTAAGGATAGATCTAGGCTGGACAGGATGTGGGCATTGCTCTTGGGAGGGGGAACATTCTGGCTTAGCCTCCTTCTGCTCCCCTCAGTTTTAATTGCTGGCGACGTGCCCCACAGCCCCCTTCAGGGTCCTCCCGCCCAGCAGTCACCCTTGGATAGGCAAGGTGGCACAAGCCCTGCTCCTGGAGTCTCCATAAGGGATCCTCTCCGTGAGGGACAGCCTACAGGGAGGACAGAGAATTGCGTCCTACTCCACGCCTCCTGAGTCGACCTCCCCAGCCTCCTTCCTGCTTCCAAGTCTATACATCTCGAAGACACATGCTTGCCTTTCCCTCAAAGCCTCTTCATCCCCTCAGGATTAGCACCTTTGGACTTGGTTTTTCTTCTCATTACTGCCCCCCCCTGACACCACCCCAAGACAACTGGTCATTGCCTGAAATTGCTCACAAATGGATAGTTTAGGGAGGTGCTGGGATCTTCTCTGCCTCTGTGCCTCACATTTGATCAATGGCAAGAATAAATCTCACCTCCCGGTAAAGGCTTTGAGTCTGAGTAGTGAGCTTGGGGGCCTTCCAGGGCCTCCCTCCGTGGCTTGGGTTGGGTTGTGAGGTAGTCACTGTGTTTCTTCGGTGGGCGGTGAGCAGCACAGGGCAGGGGCTCCACATTGGTGGAGTTAGTACATGAAGGAGAGCCTGCTGCAGGTGGACAGAGAGCGGCAGCTGAAAAGTATGGGCCATGATCCTTGCCGTCCCCTCCTTCTGCTTTCTAAGACCTTTTCAGGAAACACACCTTCCTCCTTCTGATTGCCGAGATCCATCAAGACCTGTTGCCCAGGCCACAGTTTCTTCCGGGGCCTTCTCTCCCCTCGTTAACACTTACTTATCCAGACCTTTCTGCCAGGGCCGTCTGGGTTGTCCCAAGTGCTATTAAAAAAAAAAAACCACAACAAAACTGATGTCCAAATGGCTGCCACTGGGATAAATCTGCAATTCCCTATTAAAAAACAACAACAACAAAACCCTCATAGACGTTTATGAAGTTCTGCTATTTGGGGCTAGCACTTAGGGTCACCTAAGGTTAAGACATAAGTACCTGCATTCAAGACTCATAGTGGAAGTCAGGATTTGAATACATTGCAAAGCCCTTTCAGGACGACCCTAAAAGACTAGGAGATAATAAGATGCCTTTTACACGGCTTCTAAAGGTCATCTAATGATGTGGAATCAGAGCATTTGATCAGATTTTCCCTAAAGTTTCCCTACTTGTTCCAAAGAGATTGTTCAAATTTTACATAATAAAACAACAAGCTACTGTGTTCACTCTGCGCCAGGCAGGATTGCTGGCAACCCCTCCGGTCTTCGTGAGAACACCACGAGATCTTCGGTTCCCCCTCCGCAGGTGGGGCAGTTTAGGCGTGGGGGCTGACAACTAGCCCACGCACAGCACCCCGCGCTAGAGCTGGTACATAAACCCGAGGCAGCAGGACGTGCACACGACACGCGTCCACCCTGCGTCTCTGCGGGCCTTCGCGCGGGCTTTCCCACGCTTACTTTTCAGGTTGCGCTTCCTTGCGTTGTAAACGGGGAGACCACATACTGTTCTTGGAAAGCCTCTGCTCTTTTCCATTACCCCCCAAACTGGGTCCTCTGGGTTCAAACTGGCACAATTTGCAGCCCAGTTTCTAACATTTTAGAAACTATGTATCTATGGAACAATGGCTGTATCTCTTTTTAGGGATTTGGTTTACTGGAATCTGTAAATTTCACTCAGATTTTAAGCCCAAAGTCCTGCCTCATTCACTATGTCATGTTTCTTTCCTCATTTTCTCAAAATTGATCAGGTTAAATCTTCAACATCTCTGTCTCTCTCCTACCCTTCTTTCTCGGTTTTGATTCCACAGCTTCCCAAGCAGGGTTTCCACACCGCGCTTCACTAAAACTTTGGTTTCCTCAGCGGCTGCTCACATCTAGCTGCATCTTACAGCCCTTCACAGTCCGCTCCAGTCTCCGCTGGGGGCTGGGTGGAACTGAAGAAGAGGGGAAGGAGTAAGACCAGGGACAGCTGCACCGGACGAATTCCAACACAAGGCAAAGAAGAACCAGTGCTGACAGCTACCGTGGTTCCAAGGAGGGAGTGGCATTTGAGCTGGTAATGGAAGACTTCCGAAGATTTTCTGGGGGAAAGAAGCACAAAGTAGAGCCCAGGCTGCGGGAGGGGAGATGAATTCGGAGTCTCCGTGTCCCTCAGACCAAAGATCCCTGGTCTCTTCCCTGGAATGAAGTGCCTAGGTATTGTCAAAGTCCAGAAAAGAGTAAATTATTTTTTTTTCTTGGGATATTCTCCTCACTCTAGGTTGTAGCTGAGTATATCTGATCTATTTAATATATATGTGTATGTATAAAATAGCATACAGACACAAAACACACACCCAATTCTCTGCTGAAATTCCAGTTGTTCTTTCCCACTCAAGAAAGCATGTTAAACGCAAGCATGTGGGGCGCCTGGATGGCTCAGTAGGTTAAGTGTCGGATTCCTGGTTTCAGCTCAGGTCACGATCTCAGGGTCAGGGGATCTAGCCCCGTGTCAAGCCCTGCAAAAGGCTCTATGCTCAGTGCAGAGGCTGCTTGAGATGCTCTCTCCCTCTCCCTCTGCGCCTCCTACTCGTGTGCATGCTCTCTCTCTCCCAAATAAATAAATAAATCTTAAAAAAAAAGAATGCAAGCATGCAAGCATGCAATCCTGGTATTTCCACAGACATGATCTCACATGGGTCTGATTATTCAGCAGGGTCAATCATCTGAAAAGGTCAGCCCTTTAACAGGTACTAGGAATCAATCAGTGTGTGACACAACACAGAGGTGACTGCCATGCTGCAGTGAGACATTTGGGAGGCGCAGGAAAGGATTATTAACTCCCAGAAGCCTGTGGCTTTCTTTTTTTCCTTAAACAGCTTCCAGATGATTCCTGATGAGTGTTTGCAGGGGTGCTGGGCTGCCTTTAACTTACATTCTTCCAATATTCCAAAGTAGCCTATGGTGGGGGTGTGGTGGGGTGGGGGGAAATGGGGGGACACATGTGGACACCTTGTCCCAGAGTAAGATGGAAAACAGTGAATCACACATCTAGCAAAAGATCAGAGATGGTACTTTGAAAGATTTATGTATGTCCTTTCCTTTTTATGACTAATAAAGATCATTACTAAAAGTTATTTAAAATGTTTCCAATAATTAGAAATGGTTATTCTGGTTTAAAACCCATTTCAAAAAAGATAAGGGAATTATGATAAGGTTATAATGATAGTTTGGGGGTAATAGTTGTAATCGTCTTCTCCCAAGTACTTTGAATGGCTCCTGTATGAGGAGCTTTGAAGGATTTGGTTGGGGTGTGTGAGAGCTGGTCGCTGCAGTCAGGACCTTTAGAGTCCAAGAACCCCGACACAAAAACCAGCGTAGATTACAAGGAGTAGGAATATTCCTGTTTGAACTTGGCTCTGCTTGAAGTAAAGCATGCATGACCCCAAACCAGGAGTTACTCTCTCCTTCCCTTTAAGACCTTGCTGGTGACCCACTGAACCCCTGGAGATATTCCGGATTAATTTTTTTTGTCCCTCTAAACACTTCTTCAGTACTTCAGTTTTTTACTTGTAAATTTCTTTGTTCTTTTTGAGAATAAGTCTCCTCTTTCCCTGTGACTGACACATCCTGAAGGCGAAAGGTACTTCTGGTTTGGACAGTGCTCCCTTGACTGCTCCCCCGCCCTCCCCTCCGCTCTCCCAGCTACACCCACCGCCTGTGCAGGCTCAGTACAGGGAAACAGCCTCCTGGCATCAGGAGTCAAGGTTTCTTACTCACTAGGTAACTGGACAACCCTCACTAATGGAGATGGTCTATGGAAATGCTGGCCCAAGCTGCTCTTGGTTTAAATGCAAATTCACAGATTTAAAAACAACCCAGTGGTAGTCAGAACTTATAATTGTTAAAGAAAGGTGTTTAAAGGCAGACCAGCTTTCACTATGGCCTAATCATACTTTGAGAGCCCTGAAAAAGGGACAGGCCAGATGAGAAACAGGAGTAGCTTGCTAAGGGGGCAAGGGGGAAGGTGGGCCTCAGGGCTTTCTCTCTTCTCAGATAGAGAGGGCATTAAGTGATCTCCCACGAAAACTCAATGTGACCACCACCCTGGCACTTTCCGATTGCTACCTGTAAACTTCTAAACCCCATAGATATTTACATTGCTGTCTGCAGTTTTAAAAGAGTTCTCACAGCCTTGGTTTCATTTGATCCTCATGAATACCTTGCCGGGGGTGAAGGATACATTTCATTATCTGCACCTTGGAAAAGGTAACCAAATCTTCCACCACAAAAATCAGAGGAGCCAGGAGCCGAGCTGGCATTAAACAAATTACAAATTTGTTTTAACTGAATTAAACAAATACAGAAATATATGAGTGTTTTAAGGTAAACAGGTCTCTGCCCTAAAGAAACTCATAGTCCATTTGGGGAGAAATGCTCAAAATTAAAAGAATTAAAATAACAATACAATTTAATAAGGAAAGACCAGATACAAGAGGGTCAGTGCATCCTTCACTGTGAAATGAAATGAAGAAAGTGCTATGATTCTAAGTGTACTTAAGCAGCTTTCATCCCATAACTGAATTGAAATCCCCAGTGTACGTCACCTGCCACCTAACCTTCATCTCAAGTCTCTGCTTAATATTCCGGGTTTTACTAGGATTCCTTACGTGTCTATCAGAAGTCCAGCTTTACACTTAGCTATGGTGATGTCTGAGCTTGTCACATCCTCTTCAGTCCTGTATTTGCAGTGCAACCTCTGGTGCTCCGCACCCTCCTGCCGTTTTTTTTTTTTTTTAAGCCACAAGGAACATGAAAAAGGGAGTGGGGGATATCTGTGTTCAGTGTTCCAGAAAAGCCCACCCTCACCTCCTGGATTTGCTGAAGGGAGTAGAGTTTAGAGAATGGTGTGGTGACTCATGAAATCAGATACTAAGAAAGACATTTAGGAGGAGGGTGTTTTAGGAAAGAATACCGACCTGGCCAAAGAGAGAGTGAGAGACTACAAAGCCAGAACATGCCCACGGTCAGGACTATCTTCACCTGACAGAAGAATCATGGTGTGATAATGTGTATATGGAGAGGGATAACTAATAGGGATGACAGATCATTTAAAATTGAGACTTCCAAAAATCTAGGATGGCACTGGGTATCAATGCTCTCCAGAAAACACAAATTGTCCCCAAATGCCTCCTCCTCCATCTGGGGATTCTGTGGCCTTTTCTGTGGAGACTATGGTCTTGTCTCCTTATTCACTCCTTATATCACATTGGCAAAAACAGATACAAAAGTCTCTAGTCTACTCCTAAGTACTAATGTATTCTGAAGGCAGAGCATGGGCAGCAAGACCAGACTTCTGGCCTAACACCTGCAATGTGTCAAATGAGCACAAAGACAGACTTAAAAGGCAAATAACAAACTGGGAAAATATTGGCAACATAACTAACAATATTTTATCTTATAGTCTTTTTTTTTTTTTTTAAGATTTTATTTATTTATTTGAGAGAGAGCATGAGAGGGGGAGGGTCAGAGGGAGAAGCAGACTCCTTGCTGAGCAGGGAGCCTGATGTGGGACTCGATCCCGGGACTCCAGGATCATGACCTGAGCTGAAGGCAGTCGCTTAACCAACTGAGCCACCCAGGTGCCCCTTATATTATATTCTATAAAGAGTTCTAGCAAATGAGTGACATGAATATAAAAGATAAAAGTAGGCAATTCACAGAAGTGACATAAAAACAGGTTCCATGCGGGACGCGTGGGTGGCTCAGTGGTTAAGCATCATGATCCCAGGGTCCTCGGATCGACTCCCACATCGGGTTCCCTGCTCAGCGGGGAGCCTGCTTCTCCCTCTGCCTGCAGCTTCCCTTGCTTATGCTCTCCCTCCCTCTCTCTCTGACAAACAAGTAAATAAAATGCTTTTTTTTAAAGATTTGATTAGATTAAGATTTAAGATTTTAAGATTTGACTATCACTGGGTTGTTTTGTTTTTTAAGATTTGATTATTTCTGGATGTTTTAATTTTTTCATTTTGCTTATTTATGGTTTACTGTTTTTCTGTAATGAATGTCCATTTCTTTTATAATAATTTTAAAAACCGGGTAATTACATGAAAATAAAAGAAGTAAAGGCATTAATAAATTCTGAATTCACTGGAATTAAACTGTAACTGATCATTAATAAATAAACAAATCATAAAGTGCTAGCATTTACCTTGAATTAATTAGATTTAGTTTTTCTGCCATCAGAAGTAATAAGGCCTAGAATAAAAAGTGACTTGAGTTATAGAAAAAAGTCACAATTCAGGCATTACCTGTCTTTGAACTGTGAAATCTGTACCTGTTATGTGTTTATATGTGTGGGGCCTAGAAGACATTTGGAAGGATATCCACTAAATTTAAAAGCGGTCCCCTTCAGCAGGTGGGATAAGAGGAGGAAGGAAGGTAAGTTTTTCTTGACCCTACTCTGTATTGTTTATTAGAACAAGCATGCAAAAATCTAAGTATCTTTACAAAGCATATTATGAATATTTAGAAATATGAACAGTATCTATGGTATGTTGGGAAAAAAAATCAGAATGCAAAATATACTAGATCATGTATCTACATGTGAGAAAGGCCTGGGTGGGAATACTCTATCATGAAAATAGTTGTTCATTTATTAGCTCATTTATTCCACAAATATTTGTTGAGCCCCTACTAAGGGTCAGGCACTTGGGATATAGCAAGGAATCAAGTAGCCAAATATGGCTCCCCTCGTGGAATTTATATTCTAGCAGGAGTAAATACGTTAGTTGGTGAGTGAGTGCTACGGAAAAACTGGAGCTGATTAACATAGACTAGCACTGCCGTGAGTGAGGAGGAGGGTCACACGGGTTGGTCAGGGAAGGCCTGACTGAGGTGACATTTGAGAAAAGGTCTGAAAGAGGTGAGGGAGTGAATTAGGCCAATATCCAGAAGAGCTTTATAAGCAGAGCGGACAGCCAGTGCTAAGGCCCTGAAACGGGTTCAAGGAAAACCAACGAAGGCAGTGAGGCTGAGTCAGAGATAAGCAGGGCAGTTAGCTGGTGTTGGGCTCCGTAAGGAGTTTGGCTTTTTACTCCAAGTAAACTGGGCAACCACTGCGTGGTTTTAAGTGGAGAAATGCCGGGATCCCTTTGGCTGCTGTATGGACATTAGGCTTTGGGGGGAGGGGCAGCATAGCAGAGACCTGGTTGTTGGGTGAGGGATGCAGGGTGCTGTGGGGATGCTGAGGTGTTGGATACTAGATATAGTTTGAATGCAGAGTCAACAACATTTCCCAATTGGGTATAGGATGTGAGAGAAGTGTATGAGGATGGCTCTGAAGGTTTAGGCCTGAGTGAAGGAAGTGGAGTTGCCATCAACTCAGATGAGAAGGACAGCTAGACGGAGGTTTGAGCTGGGGAAAGAACTTATCTGTGGACCTGTTATGTTTGAGTGTAAGAGCAATATAAACTCTGTTTGAAGAATGTTTCTAATATTATGATGACATCTTTCCAAATAAATCATTTCAAGACTCCTGATTCAGCAATTATTACGTTCCCAGTACTGAAGATATGCGTTAGTCACTGCTAGTAATCTGGAGAAATCATGGGAACAGAAGATATGCCAGAAGACTGGAGCCTAGATTCCAGTTTTCAGAAACGGGGAAAAAACCGAGGGCTGCAAATCCGTCCACAGTCCTGGCAATATTCTGGAACATGTGAACTCCGAAAATCAGTTATAGCTCCTCTTGGATTCAGCCTGGAGTTGAGCAAGTCAGACCAATATATGTAGTAGGAAAAACCCAGGCTTTCCTTCCATGTCTTCTTTCCTATTCTATAGAACTCTTCACTTCTGATAACTTCTGACACCAAATATATGGGGGTTTTCCCCCCCAACCTAGCAATTTTCTCTGACACCAGCTGGTTGTCTCACAATTTAACTCAATTCTGACACTATCCACCTGGAGAGAGCTAGCATCAGATCCCCCAGTCCCATGAGACTGACCACACTTCAGGTACCGATCACATGTAGCGGGTCCCCAAGTTACCCACAACTTCTGACTTGGCTCCTCCCCTTGGATTTGATCATTTGCTAGAGCAGCTCACAGAACTCAGGAAAGCACTTATTTACAGTCACCAATTTATTAAAGGACATAATAAAGGATACAGACGAACAGCCAGATGAAGAGATACAAGAGGGTGGGGTGCGGGAGGGTGCCAAGTACAGGAGCTTGGAACCAATGCAACCACAGCCAACGACCAAGTATTAGAACAGAAGATGCTCCTAGTGCTCTTATCACTCGGGAAATTCCGAGGGTTTTAGGAACTTTGCGCCAGGAATGAAATGAAGACCAAATATGCAAATTCCTTCTTATAAATCGTAACATCTCGTAAGGTAGGCCAGAAGACTGAAGCCTAGGTTACCGTTTTCAGAAAGGAGGTAAAAACAGAGGCTGCCAGTCCGTTCAGTCTAGGACGTGTCATTAAGGGGAGGACACATGAACTCCAAAAATGAGCAGTAGCTCCTCTTGGATTCAAGTTGCACTCAAGAGCAAGTCAGGCCAAAATATTTAGGAAAAAAAAGGGGGGGGGGGGCGGGGGCCATTTTGGGCCTTGCAAGTCCGCCGCAGGAGTGGGAGGGTTTCTTCGGACAGGTCTCGGGCGGGCTGCAGGCCGCGGGCTGGGGGCCGCTGCACCGCCCTCCGTCCCCTACGGGCAGGCTGCCTGCTGCTCGGGGCTGCTGACCAGGCATTGGGGCCGCGCGCGCGGACACTCGGGGGGCGCTTGGCACGGCGGGTACAACGTGCACAGAAGGCGGGGGGGCGTTCATTCTGGAGCGCTCTTACCCTGTCCCTTCTCTTTCCTCACCCAAGGAAACGTCCTGCCCGACGAGGGAAGCCGCGAGGAAAAGTAAGCGATGAACACAGTGAAACTTCCCTCCGCTTCCGCGACGGAGCTGCCGGCACAGGAACGGTTAACGCACGCCTCGCCGGGAGGACCCACAGCCGCAGGGCCGAGCTGCCTGGACCTCGGGCAGCACCGGGTCCGCCGGCGGTTGCTAGGCGACCGGAGGCGGGCCGGGGGCCAAGCTTCCCTGCCCCCTCCCGCCCCAGTCCCACCCCGCCGGGCCGGCCGGGCGTCAACACCCGCGACCGGCGAGGCGCCGCGGCGCATGCGCTCCTCCTACGGCGCGGCGCGGAGTGACGCGCTCCCCTCGCCGCCGCGCTCTGTGCCCCGCCCCCTCTTGTGCTGTCGCCCCGAGCTCAGTTCTCTTCCAGACCCGGGCCTGTCCACACCGCGTCTCCAGTCTTGTGGACAGTGCAGACCCGCGTCCCGCGCTCCCGCGGTGGCGATGGTGATGGGCCGGGGGGGCGAGCGGGGGGGGCTGGAAGAATGAGGCGGCACGAAGGGAGGGGGCAGCTGCCGCGGACTCACTTCCGGAGCACGGGCGGAAGTGGCTGCGGTGGATGGGGGCGGGGGAGGGAAGGAGCGCGAGGGGAGGGCCCGGCCGCCGGGGGTCGAGGGGGTGGGGCCTGGGCCGCTGGTCGGGACCCGGCCTGGGGCCTGGACTCCGACCTGGGAGGGCCACGGCTTCCAGCTGAGACCAGGCGGGCGGGATCCAGGTAACGACCCAGCGCAGATGGGGTGAGGGTCGTCCGGGCGGTAGAGGGGTGGGGGTCAGAGTCTAGGAGGGTCGCAGTGTCACTCTCTTACCCCGTGAACACGGAGCGCGGGGCTCGGAGGAGAAGAGTGGGAGGAGTTAAACGGGGGGGGGGGGCATGGGAACGCCACGCCCCTACAGGAAGGAAGGGTGTGTGTGTGTGTGTGTGTGTGTGTGTGTGTGTGTGTGTTTAGGAATAAATTTAGAAGGGAGGGGGCGACGGTGTGTGTGTGTGTGTGAATAAACTTAGAAGAGAGGGGGCGACCGGGGTGGGCTTCCCAACTGAGAAACTGGAACAGTCCGCAGCTGTTGCCGGCAGGACTCGGGCCTCTCTTCAGGAGAGCGCGCTCAGTGGCCCTGGGAAGGAGTTTGAGATTAGGAATTCCATCCCTGGCACAGTTTTGGGAGCAGAGGGGGAGGCGAGGGTGAAGGGACAGGAGCAAAGAATGCATGTGGAAGGTGCCAGCGTCTGGGTCTGGAATGGATTTAGTTCGCTCCGGGAGAGCTGACCCTGCGATTAAAACACTGAACACTCTAAGAAGCTTGGGAGATGGAGGAGATTAGTGTGTGGCAGTAACAAGACAAGAGGGAGGCGGAAGAAGGATGTTCTTTTCTGTGTTTCTTAGAAGACAGTCTGCATTGATGGTAGAGCAGGGTAAAGGAATCTAATTTTTTTTTGGTAAGGGATCTGGTCTTAGGAATCCATTTGGGTATGTAATAGATTAGAAAGTGTCGTAATGTTTAAATATTCCACAGGTTAACACTGAAATCAGCCTTCTGGCCATGCCGGTTCTATGGCCTGTTTCTTCTCATGAACCCCAGCAGAAGACGGACCGGCCAGTCCTCACAGTGGATGACTGCCCTTCCCTGAGCAAGAGATGGGATAGAACCTGGGATCTGCCCAACACCAGACTCTGGGCTTAATAAGCCAGCTGAATGAAGGAATGTAACAGACCCCTGGGAGGGACACTGAACCCTGCAGTGGGGGGGGAGGGGCGTGGACATACCCCTTCCCCCCCAAACTCCTCCCCCTCAGAGTCCACTCAGCCATGGACTTTGGACCTGGATAAGAGGAGAGAAGCTGCACTTTGGCTGGTGTATCTGATTTGGGATTCTAAGTTTTGGAAATGGAGTGCTGGAAGGGGGTTTGATGATCTCCAGGGGAGCAGCTGAGAGAAGAAAGGTAAGGTTCCTGCCTCACTTCCCACGGGGTGTCTGGCTGCTGTTGTGCAGAGAATGTTGAGTGGGGCAAACCTGGGGACGCTGCCATTTAGGACGTGCCTGATGAGAACCCCACCCTGATGGGTACGCAGGAAGCTTCACCTCTGTTCCACTCTCTCAGGGTGCAGACTGTTCCCAGCCTGTCTTTACCCAGGCAGAAGGAGTACCTTGTAAGGGGTTGTGTGCCATGCAGTTGTGAAGTTAGGCCTAGGAGAACGTGAAAAGGATTCAGGCTTCTGAGGAGAGGTTAGATTAGAGATTGGATTATTTATAAGGGCCAACACTGAGTCCACACATTTTGGGCTAAGTAATACTCTAGGATGGATTACCTAGGCAGAGGCAGGCTGCTGTGTTTGGGGGAACTAACTAATAGAACTGCCTTGGGGGAGGGTAGAAGATGGTCTAGATAACTTCCTAAATTGTCTCTCTTCCTCCTGCCTCTAAAGGGGGTTTAGGCCATGAAACCTTATGCAGATAGCGGAGGGACAGAATACAGGTTTGAGATCAGTTGAATTTTTGTTCTAGCTCTGACTTTCTTAGTGTGCAACCCTAGATATATGGGTTAAGCTCTGCCATGTTCTGTTCACCTGTGAGATGGGGATAACTAACTTTACAGGTCCCTCACAGGTTGTTACAGGAAGCAAATGAAATGACAGATTTTGAAAAGTATCCAGGGCCGTGTCCATGGAAAACAGTACCATTGACGTTGCTTCATGATGCTTGTATAATTAGTACATCCAAAAAAACTCTGAATTAGGAGTCCTGTTCTTTTATTGAATTAGTGTATTGGCAAAACCCTTGGATGTCCTCAATTAAAAGCCTGGCCTGAATTTGTCTCATCTTGTTCCTGTTAAACAATACCTGGGACCATCAAATGGTGGAAAAGGTGTACGGGTCCTAGGAGAACTTAGATGGAGGGATTCTGGTCCTCAGGGCTCTCCACACTTGTGATAAGTGTCCCTCTTTGGGGTAGCAGATTAAAGAGGGGTGGAGGAAAGTCCAAGTCTCAAGGGCCAAGTGTGTGGTTAGGAGACAGAGCTCCATTTCTTGGAGTAAATGCTGGGCCTTTTCTTCCTGTGCCATATCCTGGTATTCTCTCCTGCTCTTGAAGATGACAGTTTTTTTTGGACTGCCATCTCTTAGCCTTTATATTTTTGCAGGCTCTCTTTCCAAAGACCTGTTCATAGTTACCTTCTCACCTCCTTCCTGCTCCTTCCTTGAACTCCAGTTTACCTACACCAAGATACCTGCTTTTCTCAGTGACAACAAACAGAAAGGAGATGTGTTGGGAATTTTGATAGACAGTGGGGTACGGTGGCCTGGGGGCACAGGGCAGGAAGCTTGGCTTCTAGCATCTCCTTGCTTCTTACTAGCTGTGTAACACCTAGAGCTCACATTCATTGGGGTTGGCAGCAATAACTAAGGTCATTTGCAAGCTGAAAATCATATATTTATGACTTGGTTTCTTTTTTCCCCCTCCTTCACCAGCCCAGTGGTGAGCTGTTCCTTCTCTGATCTGAGGCTGGCTTGGGGCAGTACCTTTCAGCCCAGGCTTCTACTTTAGAAGGTACAGATTTCAGGGTGGCATGTCACTTCCCCCAGCTTGGCCCAGCAAATTCCTGGTGCCAGTCCTTGCAAGGGGTATCTGGTCCCAGAATGCGTCTGCAGCCCTCATCTTACCTGGAAGGCCTGTGAGTGCACAGAGTTGTGCTATATTTATATGGCACTTATGTTACGTGAAGTGTCCAGGCTGCTGGGTCACTTTTCTGTCACCACACTGTTGTAAGGAAGAGAGAGCAGGGATTATTTCCCCAGTTTGATATGTAAGGGGAAGCTACAGAAGCCTTGAGCACAAAGGGCTTGCCTAAGTGTGGACAGGCAGATACTGTAATTGCCTGCCCAGACCTGATGAGGGCCATCTGCATTCTGCTGCAAACCTTCAGGGAGGGGAATTCAGTGCCCTGTCAGACAGCCTCTCTGGTAAGACCTTTCCTCCCTAGACTGAACCGGAATTCCTCTCCCCTGTCATTTTCACCGAAAGTACTAGTCCTGTGCTCTGCCTGACCCTGTCACAAGATAGCCTTCTCACAGGGGTACCAGGATCTCAGACCACTCAGCCAGGACCGATGATAGACTTAACCAAAAGCTGTGGATGTGTTTTAACTGAATTTATTCATACCAGTCTGTCATACAAGAGGAATTGTATGTGGCTATAACCAGAAGTCTCATCTCACAGACATTGCTCACTAGTCCTTGTATTAATCTTTTCTCTTTTCTTTGATCTTGATGAGCTGTGTTTCTGGGTCTCCAAGGGGAGTGGGGATGTTGGGAGAATGGGAGAGGGGAAAATAGACACAACGCTGATTGATTTTACTTCTTCCAGCCAAGATCTGTCTTTTAAGTTCAGAGCATGAATTCGTTCCAAATTGTAAAAAAATTCAGGGTATCTTAGGTATGGTTTATGGGAAGGCAATTGAAACAATTTTCACTTCCTTCTCTTTATCTTTCCAGTCCTCTTTTGGAGGTAGTGGGGGTGGGCAGGATACAGTATTTTCGCTTCTAATTCTCTCTTATCTTGTGATCAGATCTTCCTGTTTCTTCCATTTTCATATATCCCAATTTCAGTTTCATTCCCAGAATTCAGGTACTTAGCTGCTTGTTTCTGTCCTTCTTCCCCCTTCTCCCCTCCATTACACCTCCTCATGAAATCTCCATCAGAAGCCCAGGGCCTCTTTTCCCAGGTCAATGTGGCACCTATCACCCTGGCTTCTTGCCTCTCAGACCAAATGTTTTCTCTTGTTTCCATCCAAGAATTCAGCCCAAACCAGTTCTCTAACCAGGCTCTTTCTGCTTGGGACAGTCCTTTTGCAGCTGGAGAATTTCTACCCTTAGATCTTCCTGTGAGCCTTGGAATTTCAACAAAGGATTGTTGAACATCCAACATCATTGGATGTTGAGTTCTGGTGCACAAACAGTTCCCCATTTTGTCCCCATTGAACTGCCTTCGATAGAGGATTATTATTAGAGGTGGGAATGTGACATCTCATGGGCTGGTTGGTCTGCCCCACTTTTCAGCATCCTACCATGTCCTTTGTCCTGGAGGGTGATTTTAGCTCCTGAGATCTTGTATCTACAAACCAGTATTTCCCAGCTTTTTACACTTTTAGGAATTATCATTTTCCTTCTTACTTTGACATGGAGTGTGAGTGTGTAAGCCTCCCGTATCCCCCAACTCCCTTCGTAAGGAAAGCATAAAGAGAGGGCAGAGATGCAGAGACAGCGGCTACTGGCTGGCACATGGGCGTGGGCTTGCATTTCCTGCCATGGTCCATGAAGTCAGCTCAGCTGGAAACCTTGGAGAGAGAGAGAGAGAGAGACACACACACACACACACACACACACACACACACACACACAGCCTCAGTGAGGTGTCAGCTCTCTTCTCACTCTGCTTCTTCAGGGCTAGGCTCCAGCTGCTTCTGCCAGAACTTCCCTGCTGCCCCACTGTGCACCTGTCATGCTGGACACACAGCCATCTGAGAGCATTTGCACTCAAGGGTGTGTTAGTGGCAGGAATGAGTGTAGAAATGCCTGGGTCTAAAATCTGGCCACACCCCTCACTAAGTCTTGGGACCTTCAGCCAGTTGACACTTACTCTGAGATTCACACCTCCGATCTGTAGAATGGGGTGATAATGCACACTGCAGAGCTGCTGGGAGGGTTCTGCATGCGGAGGCCTCTGTGCACTTGGTTTATTTCCTTAGCCCCAGGCCGGGGGGGCCTTTAGGGCATGCTCTGCCTTTTTGTGTCTCTAGAACCCTTCATAATTCCTGGTTTCATGTAGAAACAAGTTAGCGGAATCAGCCAGTAACCACACACTGCTAAGTTCCTGCCTGCTGTGTCGAACACAGGAGGGAAGTGGGTTGGGGGGAGGGCCTGGTGCCTGTAGAACGAGTCCTCGTCACTTTGGTAGGGCTGGCTCTAGGCTGGGTGTGCATGAGTAGCCCGTAGTTCTCAGTTCCCCACCCCCACTTCCCAGGATCAGACACAGACAAGGCTTTTCCTGGGGGCTCCCTCAGCCCCTTTCACAGGGCTACCACATCATCCTGCGATTAAGTCCTTTATTCCTTAGGTCTCATGGATCTTACCCCAAGGACAAGTCTGTCCTCTGCTCCTGTACTCAGAGTGGACACCTCTCATTACCCACCTCGAAAGAAAAAAAAACAAAAAAAGAAAGTAAAAAACAAAAATAACAACAGCTGTCCCCCTTCTGCTTTTGGCAGCAGGTGTTTCCTCTCCGGCTTCTTTTTTGGCGCCCTGGTTCTGTTCTCACATCCCTGCACCCCGCGGCCCCTCTGTTGCCCCAAGTCCTCCCTCCCGGAAGCTAGAGTTCAGCAGGTTGATGAGCGCTGCCCCCAGACCCTGGCCTTGGATTTGGTGGACGCACCATCTGGCTGCCCGCCTACCTCAGGCAGGGCTCTCCCGGTCAGCTCTGTGAGGCTCGGGGCTCGGGGGCTGCGGAGGGCGGGACTCCCGAAGTCTCGACCGGACCGGGTGGAGGGGCCGGGACTGTGAGCAGGGAAGGGCCCAGTGTAGCAGCTGTCAACACAGCCCCTCCGGAAGTGCAGGAGCCCGCACAACTTGGGGTGTCCGGACGGCGGGTAACCGCCGCGGCGGGCGGAGGAGGCGGGCCGGGCGAGCAGGGCCCCCGGCGCGTGCGGGCCGGCCGGTCCCGCCCCTCGGCCTCCGCGCCCCGCCCGTCCCGGGGAAGGGCCACGTTGCTCGGCTGGCGGGCCGGCCCGGCGCGTGTAGGAAGGGCCGGCCGGGAGGAAGGCGCCGGCGTCCGCGCGAGCGCTGCAACGCGCCGGGGCACCGGGCTCGTTCCCCGCGCCCCGGGGCCGCCCAAGCGCAGTCCGGGAGGTTGGGAGGCCCTGGTGAGTAGGGGCCCGAAACGCCGGCGTCCGTCCGCGCTGAGGCTTGTCCCGGGAGGGGATGCAGGTCCGACCGAAGGAGGCCCCGCGGGAGCGGAGAGGGCGCCCCCGGGGCTCGGGTCTCCGAGCGCCGCGTGTCCCCCGACAGCCCGCGTGCCCGGGAGCCCCAGCGAGAGGGACCCGGCCCGGCCCGGGCTTCGGCCGCGCACCCCTCCCGAGCCGGGAAGTCCAACTCCGCGTTCCGTTCTCGGAATCCCGGGCCTCCAGCTGCTGGAGGAGGGCGGGCTCGGCGGGGAGCGAGGCGGGTGTGCCGCTCGGCGGTAGGGCGCGCGGGTGCGGGCCGGCGGAGGTGGGGTTACCGCGGGGGGTTGGGGAGCGGGAGGGGCGGTGGCGGCCTTTGCCAAACCCCACCCGGCGTCCTTCCCACCAGTTACTGGGGTTCTTTCTCCGCCGCAGGGAAGAATTGACTCAGTATGAAAATACGTAAACTGGAAAGAAAACTTTTTCCTACCTGTTAGCTGGCGTGTGTGGAGTCGGGGGCTTCTGAGTACAGAGCCCCCGTCTCACAGACTGGGGCAGGGGGGCTGTGTGGGGTCG
>NW_022590017.1:0-5298 GCF_004348235.1 Phoca vitulina
AATTTGTTTGGTCTTCACACCATAGACTATAGGGTTGAGGAAAGGAGGGACTAACAGGTACAGGTTTGATAAGAGAATGTGAACATATGGTGGTATGTGAGCACCAAACCTATGTGTGAAGAAAGAGAAGAAGGCAAGGAGGTAGAACTGTAGGAAGACACAGATGTGGGCAATGCAGGTATTAAAGGCCTTGAATCGTGCCTCCTTCTGGGGCAACTGAAACACAGTGATAAAGATTTGAATGTAAGACAAGGTGATGAAGATTATGTCAAACCCTAAGATACTGAAGGCAACAAAAAGACCATATATCTTGTTGATCCGGACATCTTCAGTGGCCAGCTTCACGATGGCCATGTGCTCACAATAAATATGGGAGATGACTGTAGTTCGGTAGAGTTTAAGACGACATTTGATGAGCACAATGGATGGTGCTATAAGAATAGCAGCCCTGAGTGTCACCCCAACTGCAATGTGAGTCAAGAATTGCTGGGAGAAGATGGTGGTGTGTCTCAAGGGGATACAGATGGCCACAAAGCGATCTAGGGCCATTGCCAGTAGGATGCCTGATTCAATTGCCTGGAATGAGTGAATAAGCCACATTTGTAGAAGGCAGGCTGCAAAGGAAATCTCTGGCAAATGAAACCAGAAGATGCCTAACATTTTGGGAAGAATGCAGGTACTAAGTGCAATGTCTGTGGCCCCCAGCATGGCCAAAAATATGTACATGGGCTTATGGAGGCTGTGCTCATATTTGATTATACCTAAAATTAGGGAATTCCCAATCACAGCAAGGAAATACATGACACAGAATGGAATCCCAATCCAATGCTGCACTGACTCCAGCCCAGGAATCCCAGTGAGTGTTAGGACAGCAGGCATGAAGACAGAACCATTGGGTATGAGCATGATGATTTGGTCAGTAGAATCAAGTAGCGGTGTTGCTGTTTCATCTTCTATTCTCCGTCAAGACTACATGAGTAAATAATAAGAATAGATTACTTTACCTTGGCAAAGTATACTTTAGTCAGATAATTCACATTCCATCCTGTCCTTCCTTTATATATGTGGAAACATAGGTGACATGAATTTTCTAAGCTTAAGGTACATGACCTTTGGATTTGATATGTTTGCATATTGTACTTTGAGTGCCATTGTAGTGTTAGCCCATACTCGATCACATTGTTTTATTATGTTTTCTTTCTTGTGGTGGGAAAAATGAAGATCTATTCTCTTAGCAAGTTTGATGTTTTTAATACATTTTTGTTTATCATCACTATCCTGTGCATTAGATCTTCAGAACTTATATATCTACCAATAAAATATCTCCTCTATTTTCCTGTCCCTCATATATACACAAAGGATGGGAAAAAAAGAATATTGAAGATAAATATGCAATCCCATGTTCATTGCAGCATTATTCACAATAGCCAAGATATGGAAAAAACCTCAGTGCCCATCAACAAACGAATGCATAAAGAAGATGTGCATATATGTGTGATGAAATATCATCCATCTTATTGTTTCCCTTCAACAAATCCTTTCAAATTTTCTCTTTTCACAAAATCATTGTAAGCACAACCATCAGGTCTATGTTTCAACATGCCTTTATCATTTTCAATGACAAATGTTAAATGGATAGGATGGTTTCTTTCTGTTCCATGACTAGTGGACCAAAGAGATTCCCTGTATCCCATGTTTTCTACTCATCACCTCTGCTTTTTTTGTGACCTGCTAATTGAACCTGGAAAAATTATTTAATGCCAAATATAGATATTTCAAGAACTAGACTCCAACTAGGCTGTCAGCTGCTACAGTGCTAACTGATTCTGCTGATCATAATCAGAAGACAAGTTTGACCAGAATATTTTTCAGTTTTGCAGCTGATCAGCCTGTCTTCTCAGTATAGGGTCTTCATAGTCTGATCCCTCTTTCCTAGATTGAGAATGTTTTCAACCTAATCTGTCAAAGTTTCTATGTTTTTCCAAAACCTAACCATGCATGGTGCAACTTTCCCTGCTTATTCTCTGTGAAAATAAATCAATTGTTTTTAATTCATGGCTGTCTTCCGTGGCAGTTTCTATCAGAGCTTGTTCTTACTGTGTCCGGCTTTTTGCACATCTCTTATATATATTTGAAATTCTAATCTGTGCTCTCTGCTCTTCTCTCTTCCCATCAGTAATCATTATTCAATCCCTAAGCCTGAATAGCTGAATAAGCATTTATTCTTAAGTATTTGTAATAACAAGGACTCTCTGTGAAATGTAATGTTTTCTTTACTTATACTCTTATGCATATTCTGTCCACTGAAAATACAATGAAATTTCTTCACATTGTTTTTCATATGGTTATATCCATCCTATTCTTAGTCTCTGCCCTTTGCTGCTCAGTCTAACACATTACACTATAATCATTAGGGTCTCCTACGAGTGGATTTGCCTTATCATTTTCAAAGCCCTTGAGAGTTTTCTTGCCTGCTGATTCCTTACAAGTGGCATTTATATTTTCTTCAAGAAAGCGTTTTCTCCTCAGAATATGCAAAAAATTAATTCACAAGTTGTATTTATTTTCTTTAGTAATTTCTAAGATCATTTAAAAAATGATTTCAGCAAGTATAAAACAGATAAAGACAGGACAAAGGCCTAAAATGACAGATTGGCAATCTAAAAAAAATCACACAATCACATCTTGTCCACATTCCTTCAAGTTCTTCCCTCTGATAACCTTAGGTTATCCCTGAGATGTGTGACGTTCTCTAAAACACATCTCAGTCAATTGCAGGAGCATTTATTACTCCCTTTTCTTACAACTTAATTCAACTCTGACTAAGGCTTTCCTATTTAAGACTCCTTGTCTTGGAATCTTTCCTTTTTGCAAATATTTGAATCAAACCAGATCTTCCTCAAGTCAGAAGGGAATATTATTAACCACAAACTGAGGTTTATGTGCTAATGACTTATTTCAATACACATTTATTAGTATCTACCTGTTTCAAGCACATGAAGAATCAATTGGGAAACATGTTAAAATTATTTATCCTATATTTTGAAGAATCAACATTATCCTGAGTGCTTGGAATTCAAAACTAGCACTTACCATTTGTTAAATACATATTATATCACTTGCGTTCCTAAGATCTTAAGCATTTTAAATTACATTGTCTTTCTTCCCTTATGATATTGATATTATTAATCCATTATATTAATGAAAAACTAAGACTTGCTGTTGTTATAAGTGGATCTACTTGGATCCAAATTCTATGACCTACTGACCCACAAAGAACAAAAAAGACACCCAGTCTTCTGAGATTTTATCATTAAATTCAGTAATAATTCTGAGCTATCTCTCAGTGTGTGAATAAGTCAGGCTGGATTGTACAAAAGTATACAAAAGTTTTAATCAGTTTGTGCCTTTTCAGATTCTGATGGAAAAAATTCTATATTACCTTCTTATTTCACCAAATAGATAAAATGCATAAAGTATAAACATGCTTACTATATGCTGCACATAAGAAATGAGTCCAAGTTTGTCCATCAGATCACTCATATACTGGCTAACACTGTGCTTTGGCTCAAAAGTGTGTGCTACTGTCTTTATCAGACATTGTCATTTGGGAGATTTAATATGGCTACATGCATCATACCTGACCTGAAGAATTCTTAGAGGACAGTGTGCAAACTGCAGCTTGGCAGAAGTTTATATGGAGGTTAATCAGAAGGGGGGTAAAAAGGAAAGACACCAGTAAACAAACTAGCAGGTAAGTAACATGGGAAAATGTTCCTTCAAAGAACACGCATCATGTGAAGAAAGTAGTTACCTTGATAATTTTACATTTCCAGCTTCATGAGGCCTAATTGCTATTCTTCTAGAGCAGGTTTTCTTCTCACTCAGAGCACAACTGGCATTTTTGATCAGATAAATTTTTTGTTCTGTGTAATTCTCTATATTGTAGGAGGCTTAGCATCTTCCCTGACTCCAACCCACTAAATGCCAATTGTTCTCTCTTGTCAGGAAAATAAAAAATGTCTCATGCACTGCCAAATGTCACCTCCATGTGTGGGGAGTGACACAACATACCTGGTTACTAACCATTGATCTAGAGTTTACATTGGAGAAAAATATTATTTAATTAAATAAGAACATTTTATTGTTTTAATAAAAATGGGCAGAATAATCTGTTATCAAGGATCATTCTTCGGCAGATATTAGCCAGGTAAAGGAAGTGGAAGAGCATTTCAAGAAGAAATACTCTGTATAAAATAAAAGAAGCATGAAATGTACAGTTGGATTGCAAATCAATAAACAATTTCATGCATGAATTGTGTCATAAGCAGAGATGATGGTTGTTGGGGCTAAGGGAAAGGGAAGAATAACAAATAAGGATACACTTTAAACAAAGCAATTTCAACCTTGGGTGGAATAACAGGCATTTTTTGCCTTTAAAAATCCACTCCATTTGATCCAGAAGAATGAGATCTGGCATAGGGAGAGGAAGTTAGAAGGATACTTGTGATAGTCAGGATGGGATAGGATGAAGTGATCTGGCCACATCAGAAGAGTAACACGGGAACAATATTTGTGCTGCTTGATGACTTGATGAATAGACATCATGGGAGGAGAGACCAAGATGTTCTTGTGTTGAGAGTAACGGCACTGGATGACAAGGACAAACTGGAAGCAACCGTGTGTGTACACATATGTTCATGTTTAGAAGAGGGAGGAGACATATCTTAAACCCCTGAAATTCGGGGGTCAGGAAAACAATCAAGGGTCTCCTTTTCAGCATGAACCCTGAACCATTAGTGTTACTTAAACCCAATTTTGACTCAGGCTGATTTCCAGAACCTAAAAGAATGAAGGGATTGTGGAGAAAGGGGAACCTTCCTACACTGTTGGTGGGAATGCAAGCTGGTGCAGCCAATCTGGAAAACAGTATGGAAGTTCCTCAAAAAGTTGAAAATAAAGCTACCCTATGACACAGCAATTGCAGTACTGGGTATTTACCACAAAGATTCAAATGTAGTGATCTGAAGGGGTACATGCACCCCGATGTTTATAGCAACAATGTCCACAATAGCCAAACTGTGGAAAGAGCCAAGATGTCCATCGACAGATGAATGGATAAAGAAGATGTGGTATATATACACAATGGAATATTATGCAGCCATCAAAAGGAATGAGATCTTGCCATTTGCAACGACGTGGATGGAACTGGAGGGTATTGTGCGAAATAAGTCAATCAGAGAAAAACAATTATCATATCATCTCACTGATATGAGGAATTCTTAATCTCAGGAAACA
>NW_022590017.1:5398-15221 GCF_004348235.1 Phoca vitulina
AGTAGGAAGGGAAAAATGAAGGGGGGGAAATTGGAGGGGGAGACGAACCATGAGAGACTATGGACTCTGAGAAACAAATTGAGGGTTCTGGAGAGGAGGGGGGTGGTGGGATGGGTTAGCCTGGTGATGGGTATTAAAGAGGGCATGTACTTAATGGAGCACTGGGTGTTATAGGCAAACAATGAATCATGGAACACTACATCAAAAACTAATGATGTAATGTATGGTGATTAACATAACATAATAAAAAAAAAAGAATGAAGGGATTAAGGTCTAAATCCACCTTCCCTACAATCTCTGGAAACCATTCCCTCTACAGGGTCTCTGATATTCACCCTTTGATCTGCCTCAAGCCCCCGGGGATAGATTCTCTTTGTTTCTGAGAAAGCTTGTCCAGTGCAGGACAGCTCCAAATGTCAGATAGGTCTTCTTCCTACTGAGCCTTAAACTGCCTCCCTCTTCATTTCTCATAAAGGTCCTCAATCCACCTTCCAAAGATGCACATCAGCCATGGGACATGGTGGTTAACTGAGTGTATCTGAAGTCAGTCAGGACAGTTTAAATCCTTAGGATACTCCTTAGCTTCGCATGCTCTTCAGGCAGTTCTAAAACTCGTCATTGTCTCAATTCTTTATTACCGAGGCAAAGTTAACAGGTAGAAACACACTACACGGTGACTGTGAGGATGAAATGATGAAATGCATTTAAAATATTTAGAAAGACACATAAAATGTATTATTCTGCCTGAATGCCAGCAATTCATTCATAGAAGACACTCTGTCCTTCCCATGACTAACTTCAGAGAGTTGATGAGCACGTCACCAGATGAGATTTCCTTTGAATGACTTGACGGCATCATTGCTACTGAATCTCTTCCAGTCTAAACATATATAATTTCCTGACCTCTAACCAATGAGCTTTCGGAGCAGAGATCAGCCCTGCTCCTCCCCTAGGATCCTCCTATCTGTCAGGCTCACTTTAAAATTTCTCACCCATTGTGTGATGAACTGACTCAGAAATATTCTGAACAGCAGCATGGACAAAATCTTCTTCACATTTGAAGAGTCAGCTACTGTAAGATTCCATTACTTTTTTTTATCATCCTGCCATCTTCTTGGATCATAAAGGTGCTATGTTCTCTTTGAAACCAATCCTCCATTTTCTCCACACTCAGTGAAGAATCTAAGGCCCAAAGACTTACCCGGCATCATCTGTGGTAACATATGTAGAAGCCACAGGGTGAAAATCTTTTGGTGTTACAGATAGTGAGGATGGCTGTTTTGTACTATAGGAGCCACCTGGGGGATTTTTTGCACCAGTCACTGATGAGCTTTAAATTAGCCTGGGACAAGGGTGAAAAGCAGGCAAAATAGTTCAAAACCTAGGAGAATATGCCTCATAGCAGATCTACATCTAATAAAAACTCTCAAATCCTGTGTCCCTGGGGCCTGGGAGCCAAACTGACTGACCTTTCAGAAACTTCTAAGAGAAGACAGTGCCCCAAGACAACACAAAGAGTCAATGACACTTTTATACAAAATAATGTGCCAATGAAGGTAAATGAAAACATCTCAAGGCATTCAGACTTATCAGTATGGACATGCTGACAGAGAACTAAATGGAATATTTCTATGTAATATAGAAATTGTCCCAGTCATGTTCATAATTCTGGTGTTGTAATAATGTGCGTTTTCAAAATCTTAGTGCCAGTCAGAATATCTATTTCAGTTCTCCAACCATGAACGATTATTCACGCCTGACATTTACTTAGGTGAAAAAAGGGTTTGATCTTTTTTTAAAAAATTTTTTATTGTTTTGTTAATCACCATACATTACATCATTAGTTTTAGATGTAGTGTTCCATGATTCATTGTTTGTGCATAACACCCAGTGCTCCATGCAGAATGTGCCCTCTTTAATACCCATCACCAGGCTAACCCATCCTCCCACCCTCCTCCCCTCTAGAACCCTCAGTTTGTTTTTCAGAGTCCATCATCTCTCATGGTTCGTCTACCCCTCCGCTTTCCCCCCCTTCATTCTTCCCCTCCTGCTATCTTCTTCTTTTTTTCTTTTTCTTAACATATATTGCATTATTTGTTTCAGAGGTACAGATCTGAGATTCAACAGTCTTGCACAATTCACAGCGCTTACCAGAACACATACCCTCCCCAGTTCTATCACTCAGTCACCCCATCCCTCCCACCCCACCCCCCACTCCAGCAACCCTCAGTTTCTTTCCTGAGATTAAGAATTCCTCATATCAGTGAGGTCATATGATACATGTCTTTCTCTGTTTGACTTATTTCGCTCAGCATAATACCCTCCAGTTCCATCCATGTCGTTGCAAATGGCAAGATCTCATTCCTTTTGATGGCTGCATAATATTCCATTGTATATATACACCACCTTTTCTTTATCCATTCATCTGTCGATGGACATCTTGGTTCTTTCCACAGTTTGGCTATTGTGGACATTGCTGCTATAAACATCGGGGTGCACGTACCCTTTCGGATCCCTACTTTTGTATCTTTGGGGTAAATACCCAGTAAGTGCAATTGCTGGATCATAGGGTAGCTCTATTTTCAACTTTTTGAGGAACCTCCATACTGTTTTCCAGAGTGGCTGCACCAGCTTGTATTCCCACCAAGAGTGTAGGAGGGTTCCCCTTTCTCCGCATCCTCGCCAACATCTGTCATTTCCTGACTTGTTAATTTTAGCCATTCTGACTGGTGTGAGGTGGGATCTCATTGAGGTTTTGATTTGGATTTCCCTGATGCCGAGTGATGTTGAGCATTTTTTCATGTGTCTGTTGGCCATTCGGATGTCTTCTTTGGAAAAATCTCTGTTCATGTCTTCTGCCCATTTTTGATTGGATTCTTTGTTCTTTGGGTGTTGAGTTTGATAAGTTCTTTATAGATTTTGGATACTAGCCCTTTATCTGATATGTCATTTGCAAATATCTTCTCCCATTCTGTCGGTTGTCTTTTGGTTTTGTTGACTGTTTCCTTTGCTGTGCAAAAGCTTTTTATCTTGATGAAGTCCCAATAGTTCATTTTTGCCCTTGCTTCCCTTGCCTTTGGCAATGTTTCTAGGAAGAAGTTGCTGCGGCTGAGGTCGAAGAGGTTGCTGCCTGTGCTCTCCTTTAGGATTTTGATGGACTCCTGTCTCACATTGAGGTCTTTCAACCATTTGGAGTCTATTTTTGTGTGTGGTGTAAGGAAATGGTCCAGTTTCATTCTTCTGCATGTGGCTGTCCAATTTTCCCAACACCATTTGTTGAAGAGACTGTCTTTTTTCCATTGGACATTCTTTCCTGCTTTGTCGAAGATTAGTTGACCATAGAGTTGAGGGTCCATTTCTGGGCTCTCTATTCTGTTCCATTGATCTATGTGCCTGTTTTTGTGCCAGTACCATACTGTCTTGATGATGACAGCTTTGTAGTAGAGCTGGAAGTCCGGAATTGTGATGCCGCCAGCTTTGCTTTTCTTTTTCAACATTCCTCTGGCTATGCGGGGTCTTTTCTGGTTCCATACAAATTTTAGGATTATTTGTTCCATTTCTGTGAAAAAAGTGGTTGGTATTTTGATGGGGATTGCATTGAATGTGTAGATTGCTCTAGGTAGGATTGACATCTTCACAATATTTGTTCTTCCAATCCATGAGCATGGAACGTTTTTCCATTTCTTTGTGTCTTCCTCAGTTTCTTTCATGAGTATTTTATAGTTTTCTGAGTACAGATCCTTTGCCTCTTTGGTTAGATTTATTCCTAGGTATCTTATGGTTTTGGGTGCAATTATAAATGGGATCGACTCCTTAATTTCTCTTTCTTCTGACTTGTTGTTGGTGTATAGGAATGCCATTGACTTCTGTGCATTGATTTTATATCCTGCCACTTGACTGAATTCCTGTATGAGTTCTAGCAGTTTTGGGGTGGAGTCTTTGGGGTTTTCCACATAAAGTATCATATCATCTGCAAAGAGTGAGAGTTTGACTTCTTCTTTGCCGATTTGGATGCCTTTGATTTCTTTTTGTTGTCTGATTGCTGTGGCTAGGACTTCCAATACTATGTTGAATAGCAGTGGTGATAGTGGACATCCCTGCCGCGTTCCTGACCTTAGGGGGAAAGCTCTCAGTTTTTCCCCATTGAGAATGATATTCGCTGTAGGTTTTTCAGAGATGGCTTTTATGATATTGAGGTATGTACTCTCTATGCTTATACTCTGAAGAGTTTTGATCAAGAAAGGATGCTGTACTTTGTCAAATGCTTTTTCTGCATCTATTGAGAGGATCATATGATTCTTGTTCTTTCTTTTGTTAATGTATTGTATCACGTTGATTGATTTGCGGATGTTGAACCAACCTTGCAGAAAAAGGGCTTGATCTTAAAGAAAGATTTTAATCTTTGGTCTCAAGCAGAAAAAAGGAAAAGGTTCAGAATCTTTGTGTGGTAAAAGAGAGTCTAACAGGACTGAGTTACATGCATCTGCCTGAAAGACTTGATGGCCTTATTTACAGTCACACAGTATTTGTCTTTGTGTCATTGGGTCAGGACCTATGTAGTAGACCTGTTCTTTTTGCATTGAAAGACTCTCTGACTCCCATCTTGTCATAAACTGCCATAAAATTACTTTCTTCCTAGAAAAATCAGTGGTATAGGATGGGCTGTGCTGTGTGCTGGGTGAGCTCACAGGGCCTTAGGAGAACTGGTTGTGTGCATCTCTTCACAGCTGTGCACTCAGTGATGTCATGTTGGCAGACTGTATATAGCCATAGCCAGAACCATTACACCAGAAAAAGGAGGAATTAAGTACATCAGAGTATCAACTGCCCATCAGGGTAACAACGATGGGCTTAATTAAAATAAAATATTTTCAGGAAATCAAAAAGAGTACTTTTCAATTAGAATATGCAGGAGGCTAAGGTGAAGTCAGCACATTCTGAAGTTTGTAAACTACTCTTTGTCTAGAGAATAATAATATTATGAACATATTGAATGATTCACAAGATACTTTTGGGAAATGCAAAAAGTGTTTGAACATGCCAGAATCAAAATGCTTCTGAAAGTTAGAGAGAAAATTACTCTTAGATACTGTTTAGTTAAAACCTATTAGAGCTACAGGGAAGTAAGACGTTTTGGAAGCAATGTGACTCCTTATTTGGGAACAGATACAGTTTTTCAGAGCTTTTAAGAATTTTACTAATTAGAAATAATTACCCGTGAGAAATAAAATAGGAAATATAGAGTATACATTCTCAAAAGTGGCTCTTTATCCACAGGTGTTCTACAGAAAACCAGAAACAGAAGTTTAATTTTTCAATACAACAGTGTTAGAAATGGAGTTGAATAGCTTTTACTGCAATGGTTGATAAAGTTCATCAAGTCAGAAGATATAAGTTTATAGGAATTAAGAGAAACACAAAATCGAAGGGCCTGACCATGTCTATACTATCTGTGGAATTGTCTGAATTCGAGTAGGAGTCCTTACCATGCAGAGAGGAGATGGATCAGGGAAAAAACTTATGTGGGCAGAGTCCTGACTGCCAGGTTCAAAAGCAGACTTGGGTCTTGGGTATACTCATGCATTGACATTTCATTCAGATATATTATATAAAATATATTATATGGCTGGGGAAATTGGAGTATAATATGCATATTGGATAATAAAATAGTGTTACATTTCTTGAAAAAAGGAAGCTCTATCATTGTGGTGTATGGAAATCGGTGGTTTTCACACTTGTGATGAAGGTAGCATAAGGTTGAATCACTAGGTTGTACACCTAAAACTAATGTGATATTGTGTCAAGTATACACAAAAATAAAGTAAAATAAAATAAAATAAAATAAGTTCTGTTTATGCTATGACATAGGTGAACCTTGAACGCTTTATGCTATGTGAAAGTAGCCAGGTATAAAATGCCATGTATTGTATGATCTATTCCTTGAAATGTCCAGACCTGTCGAATCCAAAGAGACAAAAGGAGATGTGTGCTTTCCATAAACTGGGCATAGGATGAGTGACAAGTAGCTGGTAATGAGAGAGAGCAGTGTCAGTCACACTATTTTTTGAATATACTAAAAACCAGTATCTGGTATACACTAAAGTGTGCCATGGGCAGTTTTATGTAAGAAGAATAAGGATGGAGAGAGGTCAAATATTGCAAGCTATGCTTTCCAGATTAGTCATTTAGATAAGGGCCTGCAGAAATACAGAAGGTGAAGCCACCTCAGCCCCTCTGGCTAACCTAGTAGTCTTTATTTTTATTTATTTTATTATCATTATTATGTTCAATTAGCCAACATATAATACATCATTAGTTTTTCATGTAGTGTTCAACAATTGATTAGTTGCATATAACACCCAGTGCTCATCACCACATGTGCCCTCCTTAATACCCATCACCTGGTTACCCCATTCCCCCATCCCCATCACTTCTGTAACCCTCAGCTTGTTTCTCAGAGTCCAGAGTCTCTCATGGTTTGTCTCCCTCTCTAATTTCTTTCCATTCAGTTTTCCCTCCATTCACCTATGGTCCTCCATGTTCCACATATGAGAGAAACCATATGATAATTATAGTTCTCTGTTTGACTTATTTCACTGAGCCTAATTTCATCCAGTTTCATCCATGTTGATGCAAATGGTGGGTATTCATCCTTTCTGATGACTGAGCAATATTCCATTGTATATATGAACTACATCTTCTTTATCCATTTATTCTTTATCTGTTGAAGGACATCTCAGCTCCTTCCACAGTTTGGTTATTGTGGACATTGCTGCTATGAATACTGGAGTGCCCATGCCCCTTCTTTTCATTACATCTGTATCTTTGGGGTAAATACCTAGTAGTGCAATTGCTGGGTCATAGGGTAGCTCTATTTTTTTTTTTTTAAAGATTTTATTTATTTATTTGACAGAGAGAGAGAGACAGCGAGAGAGGGAACACTATCAGGGGGAGTGGGAGAAGCAGGCTTCCCATTGAGCAGGGAACCCGATGCGGGGCTCAATCCCTGGACCCCAGGATCATGACCTGAGCCAAAAGCATACGCTTAATGAGTGAGCCACCCAGGCACCCCAGGGTAGCTCTATTTTTAATGTCTTGAGGAACTTCCATACTGTTTTCCAGAGGGGCTGTACCAGCTTGCATTCTTACCAACAGTGTAAGAGGGTTCCGTTTCTCCACATCCTTGCCAACATATGTTGTTTCTTGCCTCATTACTTTTTGCCATTCTAACTGATGTAAGATGGCATCTCCTTGTGGTTTTACTAGTCTTTAAACATTAGCAAATGCTCTTTGCCCACATGATTCATTAACTAACCTTTCTTTGTATATCTATATATCATGCATTCTTTCCTTGAAAGAACAGAGAATTCATGCATGTTACAAAACAGAGACCAAGCCCCCTTGCACAATTCCCAGGCATTAAGGAACCAGCCCATGCCCCGCCACCTGCACAACGAGTGAACACTGGGATAACTTCTATAGCTGGCAGCATGGAGTCTGTACATAAGCAAGAAATGTTACAGACCACAGTACTCCCTTTATTGATTTAGTGCCTTGAACCCATTTAAAAATCCCTGGGCCAAGGTGCCTGGGTGGCCCAGTTGGTTAAGTGTCTGCCGTCAGCTCAGGTCAGGATATCAGGGTACTGGGATCAAGCCCTGCATCTGGCTCCCTGCTCACCTCTCTCTCTCCCTCTGCCCCTGATCCTTGCCCCCCCCCCATGCACTCTCTCTCTCTCTCTCAAATAATAAATAAATAAATCTTTAAAAAAAAAATTTCCTGGGCCAGGCAGAAACCTCAGAGGTGGCCTTTGGACAAGAAGTTGCCTTCTACCCAGGTGGCTAGCCTCCTGAATAACTCTCATATTCCTTTCCAATCAACACTCTTCTCTTGAACATTGGCCTTTCCAGCCACAGACATCCAAACTTGGGTTTTCCTAACAGAGGATCAGTGTATTTTTGTTCCTCACCTGAAAGCCAACACCAAGAGTGAGAATAGTTAGCTCCTGCACCCAATGGGTCAACACTCACTAACATTCAGACCTCTTTCTTAATCTGCAATCACTACTCCTAGGAAAAGCCCATGGCCTATTGGAAGCTCTATCATGAAATCTTGAGGAATAAAACCCTTGAAAACTTGAACTCAATATTTATTTATCAGATTTTAAACACACAAAGGAAAAATGAACTCAAATCAGAAAATGGTCAAAAGAAGCAATAAAGTACTTCAAGGAAATGACATACAAGTGGAAAAAGCAGCAGAGTTATTGTACTCTTTTTTAATGCTAATTATAAAGTAATCATAATTCACCAATCAGACTGTCAAAGCTTAAAATTCTCAATCATAACCAGTGTTTGAGGATTCAGACACTTAAGTGTTATTAGTCATTGTTGTAACTGATGCAATCTCTTGGAAGGATCACTTTGAAGTTTCTAGGACTCATTAAAATGACCCTTTACAAAATGTATTTTTCCGTTTCAGGCAATTTCCTGTTCAAGACTGTATTAATTGTCCTGACCTATTTGTGCGAGGATAGAGGGCCCTATTAGTGTCAATACAGAAGGCATGAAGACTGTAATGTTGGAGATGGACATAATGTCCTTGGGTCTCCAGAAACACAAGAATAAAGTGTCTCAGTCAGTGGTACTCTTCTATTCTAATTCCATTCTTTATCCCATCATCATAATGAATCTCTCTGACTTTGGCAGAATGCTAAGATCATATTATCCATCTCATTTATACTATTGAAGGTAAAAAACAGATCCGTAGATATCCATCACTGTTTCAGGGGGAATTTCCACAAGCACTAGTCCACAAGAAGAGGTTATGTGCATGGCAGGCCAAATGCATTAGAACCACCAGATCATCTGAGTAAGGGAATCAATTACTGACCTGTCTGTTATGTACTTCTGGACCTGTGGACAAAATAATTATACTTGTTTATTTTGCTTGGAAAGGGCATTTGAGTCAGAGTTTGATGAATTTCTCCATATTCCACATTCCAGCTACCCAATAGTACTATTATTTTCCACTGTCTCTAGGTCTAGAGCTGTCAGTTAGACCCAGCAAATCTGATTCTGACCCACATATAGCATAAAAGCTTGCTATTACAGAGCAGAGAGTAACAGCTGACATCCAAGTGTGTAATATATGTAGATATCTACATCTTTCTCTATTGTCTGTATCTATGTAAGACTAGATGTCCTTTCAAAGGAGTGTGAAGGAAGAGTTTTGGAAAAGATTATGTAAATCAATGTACTTTGGCTATTCTGGGTCAAAATTCCATGCTATTTTTGTATTTCTTATAAGACTGCATCTTATTTTGCCTATATTATTAACAACTGAATTCCTGAAAATTATTTATATGCTTAAAATAACTGACATGCTGTAATATACCTTAGCAACACCTAGAAGCAGGGAATCTCTAGGAGGCAGGAGGACTCATTCTTGCTGACTACAGGATGTGGAAAATGGGTAAATGGGTAACATAGAAGAGTAGAGGTCAGTTTCCTGGGTCCCATAGTTCAGAGCTGCCATTAGCATGAGTTTTGGCCAATTTAGGTTCATTAATTCTTTATTATTATTATTATTTTATCTTTTAAATTTTATTATGTTATGTTAGTCACCATACAATATACATCATTGGTTTTTGATGTGGTGATCCATGATTCATTGTTTTCGTATAACACCCAGTGCTCCATGCAGTATGTGCCCTCCTTAATACCCATCACCGGGCTAACCAATCCCCCTTCCCCCCTCCCCTCTAAAACCCTGTTTGTTTCTCAGAGTCCATAGTCTCTCATGGTTCATCTCTCCCTCCAAT
>NW_022590017.1:15321-21348 GCF_004348235.1 Phoca vitulina
CTAGTGTCCTCCATGCTATTCCTTATGTTCCACAAATAAGTGAAACCGTATGATAATTGACTTTCTCTGCTTGACTTATTTCACTTAGCATAATCTCCTCCAGTACCATCCATGTTGATGTGAAAGTTGGGTATTCATCCTTTCTGATGGCTGAGTAATATTCCATTGTATATATGGACTACATCTTCTTTATCCATTCATCTGTTGAAGGGCATCTTGGCTCTTTCCACAGTTTGGTTATTGCGGACATTGCTGCTATGAACATTGAGGTGCATATGGCCCTTCTTTTCACTACATCTGTATCTTTGGGGTAAATACCCAGTAGTGCAATTGCTGGGTCATAGGGTAGCTCTATTTTTTAATTTTTGAGGCACCTCCACACTGTTTTCCAAAGTGGCTGTACCAACTTGCATTCCCACCAACAGTGTAAGAGGGTTCCCTTTTCTCCACAACTTCTCCAACATTCGTTGTTTCTTTCCCTGTCCATTTTTGCCATTCTAACTGGTGTAAGGTGGTATCTCAATGTGGTTTTGATTTGAATTTCCCTGATGGCTAATGATGATGAACATTTTTTCATGTGTCTGTTAGCCATTTGTATGTCTTCTTCAGAGAAGTGTCTTTTCATATCTTCTGCCCACTTTTTGACTTGATTATTTGTTTTTTGGGTGTTGAGTTTGAGAAGTTCTTTATAGATCTTGGATACCAGCCCTTTATCTGTAGTGTCATTTGCAAATATCTTCTCCCATTCTGTGGGTTTCCTCTTTGTTTTGTTGACTGTTTCCTTTGCTGTGCAGAAGCTTTTTATCTTGATGAAGTCCCAAAAGTTCATTTTTGCTTTTGTTTCACTAGCTTTTGGAGATGTATCTTGAAAGAAGTTGCTGTGGGTGATGTCAAAAAGGTTACTGCCTATGTTCTCCTCTAGGATTTTGATGGATTCCTGTCTCACATTGAGGTCTTTCATCCACTTTGAGTTTATCTTTGTGAATGGTGTTAGAGAATTCTCGAACACCATTCACAAAGATAGGTTCATTAATTCTTAATGAAATATAGATCATTTGAACCAAAGAATCATTTCATGAACTCAGGCGTTAGACATGCATAGAAAATAAATGGGGGAAAGGATAGATTCTTCATCCAGTGTCAAATGAAGAAGTAGAAATGCAAGACAGAGGACAAACCTTGGGATACCAGAAACGATTCAGAAGAGGGCCATAGAGCAATTGAGGAGTTTTTTTTTTTTAAAGATTTTATTTATTTATTTGTCAGAGAGAGAAAGAGAAAGAGAGAGCACAAGCAGGAAGAGTGGCAGGCAGAGGGAGAAGCAGGCTCCCCACTGAGCAAGGATTCCAATATGGGACTCAATCCCAGGGCCCTGGGATCATGACCTGAGCTGAAGGCAGACAGTTAACCAACTGAGCCACACACGCTTCCTGAGAAGAGTTTTCATGACCTCTTTATATACTAATGACTGAATTTCTAAAAATGTGAGGTCTTAGTCCTTACATAAAGTCATTCTTTGATCAAAATCATAGCTTTTTAAAAATTATGTATCTCAAATCAAGAAATTCTCAAGCTGTAAAGAAATTGTTAGACTATAAAAAAAAGTGTTCAATTATTTCATGGTTTTCTAGATTCTCCAACACTGTTGCTTTATGTCAGCAAACTCATGATCATCTAATCATATACTGAATGTCACCAAATATGCCAATAATGCAGGAAGAGCTGTGGTTTATGTGGCTAAATCTCCCAAATGAAGGAACCCAGTCAACAAGGGCATTCTATGAAGAGAGCATGTGTCAGCAGACCTATATTTAGAAGAGACCAGTTAGTCAAATAAATCCTTGATTTTCAAAGCTTTCTCCTCATTGTTCAATTCTACAGCTTCATAGATCATGGATTGTTTCATTAACTTTTTCTTTCTACATTAATCAGAACTAGAATAGGAATCCTTTAATAACAATCTCATTTTCTGATTATTCAAGAGAAAGGAGCTGTCATGGGAGCATTACCTGTCAGGTACAGATGGTGGGAAGGCAGGTGGGAGAGGATATAAGTGACTACAGGGCAGGTGGGATGGAATGGTTTTCCCTGGAAAAGCTGGCAGTGAAACAGTATGGGGTAAACTTGGGGATAGTGAGACTTCCTCACCCCTTGCTGTTGGAAGCCATTTCTGCTCTTACCGACACCTAAAGACCATCATCAGTCTTTATAGCACTATCCCTCATTGCTTTCCTCCTCCTGAGATTCTAGTCTCACTCCCTTGTATCTTGTGCTGGGCAGTGCCTCTTTTTTCTGTCTGCACCCTCAGTAACAGCCTTCATCAATGTCAACATCATGAACTCTGATCCATTTGTTGTTGTGCCATCTGCCAATATGAGGACAGCTCTGGGATAGCCTTTCCTGCTTTTCTTCTGTCCCTGAAAAAACAGCCTTGCTGCCTCTGCTGTATGTCTGTCTGAGATGAAGTTGGTGTGTTCATCTCTAATAAAATTTGCAGCAAGGTCTGTATCATGCTCAGGCAGCAACATAAATTTATTGAGCTTGACTGTAGAAGAAAGTTGCTGGCCAACAATTGTAATGTTCCCCAGTGAATATGGAGAAGGAGGAGATCTGAACATGGACTGAGATATTTCCTTGCCACTAGCCCAAGCCCCCAGAGACCCAGGAACTCAGAATGATGCCCTCTAGGGTTCATACACAACTAATGTCTCAGAAATCATTTCTAAAACTGGCACCTTGCTCTCTTCTTTTCTCCTTGCTCTCTTCTATTCTCTTCCCCTACAAAGTAAAGGCAGACAAATTCATATACATAAATTATATTTTGATAAGTTCAGTTCGTTTTCTGCTGTCCTCATTTGGAGATCATGTGAAGCACATGTAAAAGTAGACATGTTCCAATGCCATGAGATCTATGTAAATAAACATCCTTGTGACCCTTCTTTCACTAAGTCTCAAAACAGAAACTGGTTTATACAATTGCCTGATATCCTTCACATTTTAAATTAAATGGATTTGAGTTTTCAGTTATGAGACCATTCATGATATGGTTGGTTAAAAATGAGTTTTGAATTGGACTGTCTAGTTTTGAATCCAGATTCTGCCACTGTTAAACTCTGTATAGGGGCATTATACTTGGCTTCTCTGTGTTTCTGTTTCCATATCTCTACCTTCATATATTTGTTCTTTGGATAAGAGATCTTAATCTATAAAAGTACTTTGTATGGTACACTGTATAGAGCTTTTGTGAAATAAGTACATGACCTTAATTATTGATGTTTTTGAATTTAAATTAGGATATAGAGCGGGGGGTGGAGGTTGGGTTAGCCTGGTGATGGGTATTAAAGAGGGCACGGTCTGCATGGAGAACTGGGTGTTATGCACAAACAATGAATCATGGAACACTACATCAAAAACTAATGATGTAATGTATGGTGATTAACATAATAAAAAATTTTTAAAAATTAGGATATAGAGCTATTGCTGTCAATAAAATATGATGTGATTAAGTTATTTGAGTTAATTAATAAAATATGTTAATAAAATAGGATGTCATTGAGTTACTTGAATTTGGAATACCTCTTCCTCTACTTGTTCTTCCACCTGGAAAATATGGAAATAATGCTATTGTGAGAATTAATGCTTATTTATTATGTAAGTTTGGGTTAAAAAAAGTAATGTGTATTCTCTCATTTCTTCATTCAATATACTTTTATCACTAAAATATGTTGTCTGTTATCCAGATCATGAGCACAGAGAAATTAGACATGATCTATGTGAAAGTTGCAGTTGCATAAAAAAGAAATGGAGGGGAAAGCTAACGCAATATCTGCTGTGAAAGCTTTAGAAGGGGTATAGAAAACAAAAGAAAGAAATGATCAATGTTACTTAATGAAAGGACATTCCTCACTAAATTCTAAAAGCTGAATAGCAGTTAGGCTAGCAAAAATGTATACACATTAGCATCCACAGTAGAAAAAACAGTCTACAGATGCATTAAGCATCTTATTTTGTATTAAAAAAGCAAGAAATTTAAAACCACTTGAAGACAAATATTACATAATATACGGAGATGACAGACTAATTTTCAAATTTAGAAAGCTGACTTTCATAACTTTCAGAAGACATATAAAAGAAATACCAATAAACATATGATGAAAACTATATTATTTCTCATAAGATTTCATGAAAGATTAACATGGGAATAAGTACTCATATAAAAGAGATCATATTTTGGAATTACTTAATACACAATCACTAGGATTGGTGATAGGTCTACAGTAGAGCCCAAGAGCAGAAACAATGATTATATTTCTAGAATGGTAAGGAAGTTGGTGTTGTACCCTTTCCTGAATTAAGAAAATTTTTCAACAAGTCTTTGAAAAGCTTTAGATTTATATAATTTGAAATGTATAGAATTGTGAAAGAATAGTTCAAGAAAATCCCTTATAACATTTACCCAGATTCATATATCATTTGCATTTGGCCCCATTTTGCTTTATGATTTGATAGATAGATAATTTCTTTGTGCACTGTTTAGGAGTACATTGAAGACATGGGTTACTCCTAAATAATTCTATGTTTCTTGACCAAGGTCATGGATATTCTATTGCATAACTATAATATAATCAAGATCAGGGCACCTAGTATTAAAGTAATACTATCACCTAATCTGCAGACCATGATGGACATTTAGACAATAAGCCAAAGAATGACCTCTGAAGTACATTTTTTCTTGCCCAGAATCTGATCCAGAATCCCCCCGTGCATTTCAGATGGACATTTCTTCAGAATCCTTTCACGTGTAACAGGTCATTAATATATCTCTTTTTTCTTTTTGTTTTGCTTTGTGTTGTTCCTGAGCAATTATTTACTTATTTTACCAAATTCTAACATACATACAAAAATCATATGTTGTCCAGCTTAAATAATTGTCATGAGGTAAACATAAATCATTAAGCCCCTGAATGAGGACTATAACCTTACTTGTACCCTAGAATGAACCACAGCTCCTTAGTCCTTAACAGTTTCCTTCACAGTCATCCCTTCTTCAAGGGCTTAAGAGATTTATTGTGGCTTAAAAAAAGAAAAAAATCAACTCTATTCTGCAGCTTATCCAATTTGTGGGCATATTGCCTTTGATCAGGGTCTCTTAAGTTTTGTTTTGTTGTTGGTGGTTTTTTTTCTTTTCTTTTTTTTTTCTAATGTGCTCTCAGTTGTAATGTCTCCTCTTTTACTTGTGATTTACTTATTTCAGTCTTGTGTCTCTCTTTTTGGGTTTAGTTAAAGGTTTGTCAATTGTGTTAAACTTTTCAAAATAAACAACTTCTTACTTTTGTTGCTTTTTCCCCATTGTTTTTCCATTCTCTACTATGTTTATTTCTGCTCTAATCTTATTTCACTTCTGCTTTTTGGTTTAGTTTGTTCTTTTTTTTTTTATAATCAGAATTTTTTTTTATTATGTTATGTTAATCCCCATACATTACATCATTAGTTTTTGACGTAGTGTTCCATGGTTCATTGTTTGCATATAACACCCAGTGCTCCATGCAGTACGTGCCCTCTTTAATACCCATCATTAGGCTAACCCATCCCCTCGCCCCCTCCCCTCTAGAACCCTCAGTTTGTTTCTCAGAGTCCATAGTCTCTCATGGTTCATCTTCCCCTCCAATTTCCCCCCCTTCATTTTCCCCTTCCTGCTATCTTCTTCTTCTTCTTCTTTTTTTTTTTTTAACATATACTGTATTGTTTCAGAGGTACAGGTCTGTGATTCAATAGTCTTACACAATTCACAGCACTCACCATAGCACATACCCTCCCCAATGTCTATCACCCAGCCACCCCATCCCTCCCACCCCCCACCACTCCAGCAACCCTGTTTGTTTCCTGAGATTAAGAATTCCTCATATCAGTGAGGTCATATGATACATTCTTCTTTTACTAGTTCATTGGTGTAAAGTTAGATTATTTACTTGAGATCTTTAGTTTTTTGAACGTAGACATTTATTCTTTTTTTTTTTTTTTTTTTTT
>NW_022590017.1:21448-29177 GCF_004348235.1 Phoca vitulina
TTTTTTTTTTTTTTTTTTTTTTTAAGATTTTATTTATTTGACAGCACAAGCAGAAGGAGAGAGAGGGAGAAGCAGGCTCCCTGCTGGGCAAGGAGCCTGATGTGGGACTCGATCCCAGGACCCTGGGATCATGACCTGGGCCGAAGGCAGCCGCTTAACCAACTGAGCCACCCAGGCGTCCCCGTAGACATTTATTCTTATTAAATTCTAACTTAGTACTGCTTTTGTTGTATTCCATAGGCTTTAGTTTGATGTGTTTTCATTATTCTTTTTTTAAATTTTATTTTATTATTTTATTTTAATCACCATACATTACATCATTAGTTTTTGATGTAGTGTTCCATGATTCATTGTTTGCGTATAGCACACAGTGCTCCATTCAATACGTGCCCTCTTTAATACCCGTCACCAGGCTAACCCATCCCCCCACCAACCTCCCCTCTAGAACCTTCAGTTTGTTTCTCAGAGTCCATAGTCTCTCATGGTTCATCTCTCCCTCCGATTCCCCCCCTTCATTTTTCCCTTTTTAATTAACATATAATGTATTATTTGCTTCAGGGGTACAAGTTTGTGATTCATCAGTCTTACACAACATCCAGCACTTACCACAACACATACCCTACGCAATGTCCATCACCCAACCACCTCATCTCCTCTACCCCCTCCCCAGCAACCCTCAGCTTGTTTCCTAAGATTAAGAGTCTCTTATGATTTGTCTCCCTCTCTGGTTTTGTCTTGTTTCATTTTTCTTTTCCTCTCTTTCTCTATGATCCTCTGCCTTGTTTCTCAAATTCCACATATCAGTGAGATCATATGATAATTGTCTTTCTTTTATTGACTTATTTCACTTTGCTTAATACCCTCTAGTTCCATCCACATCGTTGCAAATAGCAAGATTTCATTTTTTGATGGCTGCGTAATACTCCATTGTATATATATACACCACATCTTTATCCATTCATCTGTCGATGGACATCTGGGCTCTTTCCATAGTTTGGCTATTGTCGACATTGCTGCTATAAACATCGGGGTGCAGGTGCCCCCTTTGGATCACTACATTTGTATCTTTGGGGTAAATACCCAGTAGTGCAATTGCTGGGTCATAGGGTAGCTCTATTTTCAACCTTTTGAGGAACTTCCATACTGTTTTCCAGAGTGGCTGCACCAACTGGCATTCCCACCAACAGTGTAGGAGGGTTCCTCTTTCTCTGCATCCTCGCTGACATCTGTCATTTCCTGCCTTGTTAATTTTTGCCATTCTGACTGGTGTGTGGTGGTGTCTCATTGTGGCTTTGATTTGTATTTCTCTGATGCTGACTGATGTTGAGCGCTTTTTCACGTGTCTGTTGGTCATTTGGATGTCTTCTTTGGAGAAAGGTCTGTTCAAGTCTTCTGCCCATTTCTTGATTGGATTCTTTGTTCTTTGGGTGTTGAGTTTGAGAAGTTCTTTATAGATTTTAGATACTAGCCCTTTATCTGATATGTCGTCCCATTCTGTCTGTTGTTCTTAAGAGATTTTATAATTACCCTTTTTGTTTCTTCTCTAAGCCATGAGCCATCAGTTCTTCAAGACTGTGTTGTTTAATTTATATATATTTATGAATATTCTTAAGTTTTTCTTCTATTGATTTCCATTTTCATTATATTGTAATCAGAAAAGATAGTATTATTTCAATCATCTTAAATATTTAAGACATTCTCTTTGATCGCACATGTGATCTATCCTGGAAAAGGTTTCTTGTGCACTAGTGAAACATGTGTATTAATGTTGTTGGGGAAATATTCTGTATGTGCATGTTAGGTCCTTTTGGTCAAAAGTCTTCAAGCCCCCAGTTTCTAACTGACCTTCTGCCTGTATGTTCTATCCATTGTTGGAAGTAGGGTAGTGAACTCCCCTACTATTTTGTGTTTCTGTCTATTTAGCTCTTCAGTTGTATTAACATTTGCTTCACATATTTGTGTACTCTGATATTGAAAATAAGACATAGCCAGAATTGTAGCTATGTCTTGGGTTAGCAGTTGAAGAATACTGACATGTGACATGGTCCTTGGAAGTTACCTGGGATCAAGTGATGTTTTTTCACATATTATTTCTGTGTAGATCTAAGTGTTGCCAGAGAGGAACTTCTAGGTTTAAACAGACAAAGTAAAAGCAGAAGAAAAACTAAAACAGCTTAAAATCTCAGCATAAGAGATTTTTGTTCTGTGGCAAACCAAAGTTCTTAGGTATTTCATGATTTTTTTTTAAAAGCCTCCTTCAGTTATGAGCATCTGAGAGTGAAAGATTTTTTTTGGAATATACATATTTAGAGAAGATTTAATTTTTAGCATGTTCATACTGCTACTCTGAATCAACCTGAAATGCCTGTAGAAGGAGCTACTAGTGATTAAGAATTGTTTTGGAAAATAATAATTTCAGGACATGGTCTTGAATTTGTTTGGTCTTCACACCATAGACTATAGGGTTGAGGAAAGGAGGGACTAACAGGTACAGGTTTGATAAGAGAATGTGAACATATGGTGGTATGTGAGCACCAAACCTATGTGTGAAGAAAGAGAAGAAGGCAAGGAGGTAGAACTGTAGGAAGACACAGATGTGGGCAATGCAGGTATTAAAGGCCTTGAATCGTGCCTCCTTCTGGGGCAACTGAAACACAGTGATAAAGATTTGAATGTAAGACAAGGTGATGAAGATTATGTCAAACCCTAAGATACTGAAGGCAACAAAAAGACCATATATCTTGTTGATCCGGACATCTTCAGTGGCCAGCTTCACGATGGCCATGTGCTCACAATAAATATGGGAGATGACTGTAGTTCGGTAGAGTTTAAGACGACATTTGATGAGCACAATGGATGGTGCTATAAGAATAGCAGCCCTGAGTGTCACCCCAACTGCAATGTGAGTCAAGAATTGCTGGGAGAAGATGGTGGTGTGTCTCAAGGGGATACAGATGGCCACAAAGCGATCTAGGGCCATTGCCAGTAGGATGCCTGATTCAATTGCCTGGAATGAGTGAATAAGCCACATTTGTAGAAGGCAGGCTGCAAAGGAAATCTCTGGCAAATGAAACCAGAAGATGCCTAACATTTTGGGAAGAATGCAGGTACTAAGTGCAATGTCTGTGGCCCCCAGCATGGCCAAAAATATGTACATGGGCTTATGGAGGCTGTGCTCATATTTGATTATACCTAAAATTAGGGAATTCCCAATCACAGCAAGGAAATACATGACACAGAATGGAATCCCAATCCAATGCTGCACTGACTCCAGCCCAGGAATCCCAGTGAGTGTTAGGACAGCAGGCATGAAGACAGAACCATTGGGTATGAGCATGATGATTTGGTCAGTAGAATCAAGTAGCGGTGTTGCTGTTTCATCTTCTATTCTCCGTCAAGACTACATGAGTAAATAATAAGAATAGATTACTTTACCTTGGCAAAGTATACTTTAGTCAGATAATTCACATTCCATCCTGTCCTTCCTTTATATATGTGGAAACATAGGTGACATGAATTTTCTAAGCTTAAGGTACATGACCTTTGGATTTGATATGTTTGCATATTGTACTTTGAGTGCCATTGTAGTGTTAGCCCATACTCGATCACATTGTTTTATTATGTTTTCTTTCTTGTGGTGGGAAAAATGAAGATCTATTCTCTTAGCAAGTTTGATGTTTTTAATACATTTTTGTTTATCATCACTATCCTGTGCATTAGATCTTCAGAACTTATATATCTACCAATAAAATATCTCCTCTATTTTCCTGTCCCTCATATATACACAAAGGATGGGAAAAAAAGAATATTGAAGATAAATATGCAATCCCATGTTCATTGCAGCATTATTCACAATAGCCAAGATATGGAAAAAACCTCAGTGCCCATCAACAAACGAATGCATAAAGAAGATGTGCATATATGTGTGATGAAATATCATCCATCTTATTGTTTCCCTTCAACAAATCCTTTCAAATTTTCTCTTTTCACAAAATCATTGTAAGCACAACCATCAGGTCTATGTTTCAACATGCCTTTATCATTTTCAATGACAAATGTTAAATGGATAGGATGGTTTCTTTCTGTTCCATGACTAGTGGACCAAAGAGATTCCCTGTATCCCATGTTTTCTACTCATCACCTCTGCTTTTTTTGTGACCTGCTAATTGAACCTGGAAAAATTATTTAATGCCAAATATAGATATTTCAAGAACTAGACTCCAACTAGGCTGTCAGCTGCTACAGTGCTAACTGATTCTGCTGATCATAATCAGAAGACAAGTTTGACCAGAATATTTTTCAGTTTTGCAGCTGATCAGCCTGTCTTCTCAGTATAGGGTCTTCATAGTCTGATCCCTCTTTCCTAGATTGAGAATGTTTTCAACCTAATCTGTCAAAGTTTCTATGTTTTTCCAAAACCTAACCATGCATGGTGCAACTTTCCCTGCTTATTCTCTGTGAAAATAAATCAATTGTTTTTAATTCATGGCTGTCTTCCGTGGCAGTTTCTATCAGAGCTTGTTCTTACTGTGTCCGGCTTTTTGCACATCTCTTATATATATTTGAAATTCTAATCTGTGCTCTCTGCTCTTCTCTCTTCCCATCAGTAATCATTATTCAATCCCTAAGCCTGAATAGCTGAATAAGCATTTATTCTTAAGTATTTGTAATAACAAGGACTCTCTGTGAAATGTAATGTTTTCTTTACTTATACTCTTATGCATATTCTGTCCACTGAAAATACAATGAAATTTCTTCACATTGTTTTTCATATGGTTATATCCATCCTATTCTTAGTCTCTGCCCTTTGCTGCTCAGTCTAACACATTACACTATAATCATTAGGGTCTCCTACGAGTGGATTTGCCTTATCATTTTCAAAGCCCTTGAGAGTTTTCTTGCCTGCTGATTCCTTACAAGTGGCATTTATATTTTCTTCAAGAAAGCGTTTTCTCCTCAGAATATGCAAAAAATTAATTCACAAGTTGTATTTATTTTCTTTAGTAATTTCTAAGATCATTTAAAAAATGATTTCAGCAAGTATAAAACAGATAAAGACAGGACAAAGGCCTAAAATGACAGATTGGCAATCTAAAAAAAATCACACAATCACATCTTGTCCACATTCCTTCAAGTTCTTCCCTCTGATAACCTTAGGTTATCCCTGAGATGTGTGACGTTCTCTAAAACACATCTCAGTCAATTGCAGGAGCATTTATTACTCCCTTTTCTTACAACTTAATTCAACTCTGACTAAGGCTTTCCTATTTAAGACTCCTTGTCTTGGAATCTTTCCTTTTTGCAAATATTTGAATCAAACCAGATCTTCCTCAAGTCAGAAGGGAATATTATTAACCACAAACTGAGGTTTATGTGCTAATGACTTATTTCAATACACATTTATTAGTATCTACCTGTTTCAAGCACATGAAGAATCAATTGGGAAACATGTTAAAATTATTTATCCTATATTTTGAAGAATCAACATTATCCTGAGTGCTTGGAATTCAAAACTAGCACTTACCATTTGTTAAATACATATTATATCACTTGCGTTCCTAAGATCTTAAGCATTTTAAATTACATTGTCTTTCTTCCCTTATGATATTGATATTATTAATCCATTATATTAATGAAAAACTAAGACTTGCTGTTGTTATAAGTGGATCTACTTGGATCCAAATTCTATGACCTACTGACCCACAAAGAACAAAAAAGACACCCAGTCTTCTGAGATTTTATCATTAAATTCAGTAATAATTCTGAGCTATCTCTCAGTGTGTGAATAAGTCAGGCTGGATTGTACAAAAGTATACAAAAGTTTTAATCAGTTTGTGCCTTTTCAGATTCTGATGGAAAAAATTCTATATTACCTTCTTATTTCACCAAATAGATAAAATGCATAAAGTATAAACATGCTTACTATATGCTGCACATAAGAAATGAGTCCAAGTTTGTCCATCAGATCACTCATATACTGGCTAACACTGTGCTTTGGCTCAAAAGTGTGTGCTACTGTCTTTATCAGACATTGTCATTTGGGAGATTTAATATGGCTACATGCATCATACCTGACCTGAAGAATTCTTAGAGGACAGTGTGCAAACTGCAGCTTGGCAGAAGTTTATATGGAGGTTAATCAGAAGGGGGGTAAAAAGGAAAGACACCAGTAAACAAACTAGCAGGTAAGTAACATGGGAAAATGTTCCTTCAAAGAACACGCATCATGTGAAGAAAGTAGTTACCTTGATAATTTTACATTTCCAGCTTCATGAGGCCTAATTGCTATTCTTCTAGAGCAGGTTTTCTTCTCACTCAGAGCACAACTGGCATTTTTGATCAGATAAATTTTTTGTTCTGTGTAATTCTCTATATTGTAGGAGGCTTAGCATCTTCCCTGACTCCAACCCACTAAATGCCAATTGTTCTCTCTTGTCAGGAAAATAAAAAATGTCTCATGCACTGCCAAATGTCACCTCCATGTGTGGGGAGTGACACAACATACCTGGTTACTAACCATTGATCTAGAGTTTACATTGGAGAAAAATATTATTTAATTAAATAAGAACATTTTATTGTTTTAATAAAAATGGGCAGAATAATCTGTTATCAAGGATCATTCTTCGGCAGATATTAGCCAGGTAAAGGAAGTGGAAGAGCATTTCAAGAAGAAATACTCTGTATAAAATAAAAGAAGCATGAAATGTACAGTTGGATTGCAAATCAATAAACAATTTCATGCATGAATTGTGTCATAAGCAGAGATGATGGTTGTTGGGGCTAAGGGAAAGGGAAGAATAACAAATAAGGATACACTTTAAACAAAGCAATTTCAACCTTGGGTGGAATAACAGGCATTTTTTGCCTTTAAAAATCCACTCCATTTGATCCAGAAGAATGAGATCTGGCATAGGGAGAGGAAGTTAGAAGGATACTTGTGATAGTCAGGATGGGATAGGATGAAGTGATCTGGCCACATCAGAAGAGTAACACGGGAACAATATTTGTGCTGCTTGATGACTTGATGAATAGACATCATGGGAGGAGAGACCAAGATGTTCTTGTGTTGAGAGTAACGGCACTGGATGACAAGGACAAACTGGAAGCAACCGTGTGTGTACACATATGTTCATGTTTAGAAGAGGGAGGAGACATATCTTAAACCCCTGAAATTCGGGGGTCAGGAAAACAATCAAGGGTCTCCTTTTCAGCATGAACCCTGAACCATTAGTGTTACTTAAACCCAATTTTGACTCAGGCTGATTTCCAGAACCTAAAAGAATGAAGGGATTGTGGAGAAAGGGGAACCTTCCTACACTGTTGGTGGGAATGCAAGCTGGTGCAGCCAATCTGGAAAACAGTATGGAAGTTCCTCAAAAAGTTGAAAATAAAGCTACCCTATGACACAGCAATTGCAGTACTGGGTATTTACCACAAAGATTCAAATGTAGTGATCTGAAGGGGTACATGCACCCCGATGTTTATAGCAACAATGTCCACAATAGCCAAACTGTGGAAAGAGCCAAGATGTCCATCGACAGATGAATGGATAAAGAAGATGTGGTATATATACACAATGGAATATTATGCAGCCATCAAAAGGAATGAGATCTTGCCATTTGCAACGACGTGGATGGAACTGGAGGGTATTGTGCGAAATAAGTCAATCAGAGAAAAACAATTATCATATCATCTCACTGATATGAGGAATTCTTAATCTCAGGAAACA
>NW_022590017.1:29277-33591 GCF_004348235.1 Phoca vitulina
AGTAGGAAGGGAAAAATGAAGGGGGGGAAATTGGAGGGGGAGACGAACCATGAGAGACTATGGACTCTGAGAAACAAATTGAGGGTTCTGGAGAGGAGGGGGGTGGTGGGATGGGTTAGCCTGGTGATGGGTATTAAAGAGGGCATGTACTTAATGGAGCACTGGGTGTTATAGGCAAACAATGAATCATGGAACACTACATCAAAAACTAATGATGTAATGTATGGTGATTAACATAACATAATAAAAAAAAAAGAATGAAGGGATTAAGGTCTAAATCCACCTTCCCTACAATCTCTGGAAACCATTCCCTCTACAGGGTCTCTGATATTCACCCTTTGATCTGCCTCAAGCCCCCGGGGATAGATTCTCTTTGTTTCTGAGAAAGCTTGTCCAGTGCAGGACAGCTCCAAATGTCAGATAGGTCTTCTTCCTACTGAGCCTTAAACTGCCTCCCTCTTCATTTCTCATAAAGGTCCTCAATCCACCTTCCAAAGATGCACATCAGCCATGGGACATGGTGGTTAACTGAGTGTATCTGAAGTCAGTCAGGACAGTTTAAATCCTTAGGATACTCCTTAGCTTCGCATGCTCTTCAGGCAGTTCTAAAACTCGTCATTGTCTCAATTCTTTATTACCGAGGCAAAGTTAACAGGTAGAAACACACTACACGGTGACTGTGAGGATGAAATGATGAAATGCATTTAAAATATTTAGAAAGACACATAAAATGTATTATTCTGCCTGAATGCCAGCAATTCATTCATAGAAGACACTCTGTCCTTCCCATGACTAACTTCAGAGAGTTGATGAGCACGTCACCAGATGAGATTTCCTTTGAATGACTTGACGGCATCATTGCTACTGAATCTCTTCCAGTCTAAACATATATAATTTCCTGACCTCTAACCAATGAGCTTTCGGAGCAGAGATCAGCCCTGCTCCTCCCCTAGGATCCTCCTATCTGTCAGGCTCACTTTAAAATTTCTCACCCATTGTGTGATGAACTGACTCAGAAATATTCTGAACAGCAGCATGGACAAAATCTTCTTCACATTTGAAGAGTCAGCTACTGTAAGATTCCATTACTTTTTTTTATCATCCTGCCATCTTCTTGGATCATAAAGGTGCTATGTTCTCTTTGAAACCAATCCTCCATTTTCTCCACACTCAGTGAAGAATCTAAGGCCCAAAGACTTACCCGGCATCATCTGTGGTAACATATGTAGAAGCCACAGGGTGAAAATCTTTTGGTGTTACAGATAGTGAGGATGGCTGTTTTGTACTATAGGAGCCACCTGGGGGATTTTTTGCACCAGTCACTGATGAGCTTTAAATTAGCCTGGGACAAGGGTGAAAAGCAGGCAAAATAGTTCAAAACCTAGGAGAATATGCCTCATAGCAGATCTACATCTAATAAAAACTCTCAAATCCTGTGTCCCTGGGGCCTGGGAGCCAAACTGACTGACCTTTCAGAAACTTCTAAGAGAAGACAGTGCCCCAAGACAACACAAAGAGTCAATGACACTTTTATACAAAATAATGTGCCAATGAAGGTAAATGAAAACATCTCAAGGCATTCAGACTTATCAGTATGGACATGCTGACAGAGAACTAAATGGAATATTTCTATGTAATATAGAAATTGTCCCAGTCATGTTCATAATTCTGGTGTTGTAATAATGTGCGTTTTCAAAATCTTAGTGCCAGTCAGAATATCTATTTCAGTTCTCCAACCATGAACGATTATTCACGCCTGACATTTACTTAGGTGAAAAAAGGGTTTGATCTTTTTTTAAAAAATTTTTTATTGTTTTGTTAATCACCATACATTACATCATTAGTTTTAGATGTAGTGTTCCATGATTCATTGTTTGTGCATAACACCCAGTGCTCCATGCAGAATGTGCCCTCTTTAATACCCATCACCAGGCTAACCCATCCTCCCACCCTCCTCCCCTCTAGAACCCTCAGTTTGTTTTTCAGAGTCCATCATCTCTCATGGTTCGTCTACCCCTCCGCTTTCCCCCCCTTCATTCTTCCCCTCCTGCTATCTTCTTCTTTTTTTCTTTTTCTTAACATATATTGCATTATTTGTTTCAGAGGTACAGATCTGAGATTCAACAGTCTTGCACAATTCACAGCGCTTACCAGAACACATACCCTCCCCAGTTCTATCACTCAGTCACCCCATCCCTCCCACCCCACCCCCCACTCCAGCAACCCTCAGTTTCTTTCCTGAGATTAAGAATTCCTCATATCAGTGAGGTCATATGATACATGTCTTTCTCTGTTTGACTTATTTCGCTCAGCATAATACCCTCCAGTTCCATCCATGTCGTTGCAAATGGCAAGATCTCATTCCTTTTGATGGCTGCATAATATTCCATTGTATATATACACCACCTTTTCTTTATCCATTCATCTGTCGATGGACATCTTGGTTCTTTCCACAGTTTGGCTATTGTGGACATTGCTGCTATAAACATCGGGGTGCACGTACCCTTTCGGATCCCTACTTTTGTATCTTTGGGGTAAATACCCAGTAAGTGCAATTGCTGGATCATAGGGTAGCTCTATTTTCAACTTTTTGAGGAACCTCCATACTGTTTTCCAGAGTGGCTGCACCAGCTTGTATTCCCACCAAGAGTGTAGGAGGGTTCCCCTTTCTCCGCATCCTCGCCAACATCTGTCATTTCCTGACTTGTTAATTTTAGCCATTCTGACTGGTGTGAGGTGGGATCTCATTGAGGTTTTGATTTGGATTTCCCTGATGCCGAGTGATGTTGAGCATTTTTTCATGTGTCTGTTGGCCATTCGGATGTCTTCTTTGGAAAAATCTCTGTTCATGTCTTCTGCCCATTTTTGATTGGATTCTTTGTTCTTTGGGTGTTGAGTTTGATAAGTTCTTTATAGATTTTGGATACTAGCCCTTTATCTGATATGTCATTTGCAAATATCTTCTCCCATTCTGTCGGTTGTCTTTTGGTTTTGTTGACTGTTTCCTTTGCTGTGCAAAAGCTTTTTATCTTGATGAAGTCCCAATAGTTCATTTTTGCCCTTGCTTCCCTTGCCTTTGGCAATGTTTCTAGGAAGAAGTTGCTGCGGCTGAGGTCGAAGAGGTTGCTGCCTGTGCTCTCCTTTAGGATTTTGATGGACTCCTGTCTCACATTGAGGTCTTTCAACCATTTGGAGTCTATTTTTGTGTGTGGTGTAAGGAAATGGTCCAGTTTCATTCTTCTGCATGTGGCTGTCCAATTTTCCCAACACCATTTGTTGAAGAGACTGTCTTTTTTCCATTGGACATTCTTTCCTGCTTTGTCGAAGATTAGTTGACCATAGAGTTGAGGGTCCATTTCTGGGCTCTCTATTCTGTTCCATTGATCTATGTGCCTGTTTTTGTGCCAGTACCATACTGTCTTGATGATGACAGCTTTGTAGTAGAGCTGGAAGTCCGGAATTGTGATGCCGCCAGCTTTGCTTTTCTTTTTCAACATTCCTCTGGCTATGCGGGGTCTTTTCTGGTTCCATACAAATTTTAGGATTATTTGTTCCATTTCTGTGAAAAAAGTGGTTGGTATTTTGATGGGGATTGCATTGAATGTGTAGATTGCTCTAGGTAGGATTGACATCTTCACAATATTTGTTCTTCCAATCCATGAGCATGGAACGTTTTTCCATTTCTTTGTGTCTTCCTCAGTTTCTTTCATGAGTATTTTATAGTTTTCTGAGTACAGATCCTTTGCCTCTTTGGTTAGATTTATTCCTAGGTATCTTATGGTTTTGGGTGCAATTATAAATGGGATCGACTCCTTAATTTCTCTTTCTTCTGACTTGTTGTTGGTGTATAGGAATGCCATTGACTTCTGTGCATTGATTTTATATCCTGCCACTTGACTGAATTCCTGTATGAGTTCTAGCAGTTTTGGGGTGGAGTCTTTGGGGTTTTCCACATAAAGTATCATATCATCTGCAAAGAGTGAGAGTTTGACTTCTTCTTTGCCGATTTGGATGCCTTTGATTTCTTTTTGTTGTCTGATTGCTGTGGCTAGGACTTCCAATACTATGTTGAATAGCAGTGGTGATAGTGGACATCCCTGCCGCGTTCCTGACCTTAGGGGGAAAGCTCTCAGTTTTTCCCCATTGAGAATGATATTCGCTGTAGGTTTTTCAGAGATGGCTTTTATGATATTGAGGTATGTACTCTCTATGCTTATACTCTGAAGAGTTTTGATCAAGAAAGGATGCTGTACTTTGTCAAATGCTTTTTCTGCATCTATTGAGAGGATCATATGATTCTTGTTCTTTCTTTTG
>NW_022590018.1:0-33534 GCF_004348235.1 Phoca vitulina
AGGGGCAACGCTGCTAGCCCCGAAACCATGGTGTGATTTGTGAGCTGCCTTCTGTACCGGCCTGTCTCTACCCCGATTTTACGAAATGGAACCCATCCCCAGGCTCTCACCCGCAGCACAACCTAAACTGCTTCCTCTCCCAGAGAGGTCGTCGGAAGCTAAAACACTGTTTCTCTACACTGTTGTTCCTTCGAGTATGAATGCTAGCGATTAGACTTCCATGCAAATTGGGGCCGCTGTGCTAGCTAAATCAAGCATGCGGGGAGTCTTGTCCTGCCTTTTCCTGGGGCCTGAGTCTCACTTGTAAAAGCTTTGGACTCTCTAGCTGTGCTCTCAAGCACACACTCAACAATATGCTTCCACCCTCAGGAGCGGCTGTTTTTGCTGAAGCACGGATTCTGTACCGAGTTTTTCCTTCGAGTTAGGTGACTGAATTTCAGCCTGCACGCCCCGCCGGGGCAGCGCTTCTAGCCCCATAATCATGATTTGATTTGTGAGCTGCCATTTGTACGGGCCTGTCTCTACCCCGATTTTACGAAATGGCACCAGTCCTGTGACTCTCACCCACACTAAACCCTAAACTGCTTCCTCCCACAGAGAGGTCGTCGGAAGCTGAAACACTGTTTCTGTACACTGTTGTTTCTTCGAGTTAGAATGCTAGCGATTAGACTTCCATGCAAAAGTAGGGCCACTGTGCTAGCTAAATGAAACACACCGGGAGTCTTGTCTTGCCTTTGCTGGGGCCTGAGTCTCACTCGTAAAGGGCTTTGGACTCCCTTGCGGTGCTCTCACGCATGCACACAACAAAATGCTTCCACCCTCAGGAGCGGCTGTTTTCAATGAAGCACAGATTCTCTACCGAGTTTTTCCTTCGAGTTAGGTGGCTGGCTTTCAGCCTGCATGCACCCTTGGGGCAATTCTACTAGCCCCATAACCATGATGTGATTTGTGAGCTGCCTTCTGTACCGACCTGTCTCTACCCCGATTTTACGAAATGGAACCAGTCCCGTGGCTCTCACCCAAACTAAAACCTAAACTGCTTCCTCCCACAGAGAGGTCATTGGAAGCTAAAACCCTGTTTCTGTACACTGTTGTTTGTTCGAGTAGAACCCTACTGATTAGACTTTAATGCAAAAGTAGGGCCGCTGTGCTAGCTTAGTCAAACACATGGGGAGTGTTGTTCTGCCTTTTGGTGGGGCCTGAGTCTCACTCGTAAGAGCTTTAGACTCCCTTGCGGTGCTCTCACGCATGCACACAACAAAATGCTTCCACCATCAGGAGCGGCTGTTTTCAATGAAGCACAGATACTCTACCGAGGTTTCCTTCGTGTTAGGTGGCTGACTTTCAGACTGCACGCTCCCCCGTGGCCACGCTACTAGCCCCATAAACATGATGTGATTTGTGAGCTGCCTTCTGTTCCGGCCTGTCTCTACCCCGATTTTACGAAATGGAACCCATCCCCAGGCTCTCTCCCACAGTACACCCTAAAGGGCTTCCTCCCACAGAGAGGTCGTCGGAAGATAAAACAGTGTTGATGTACACTATTGTTTCTTCGAGTTAGAATTCTAGCGATTAGACTTCTACGCAAAAGTAGGGCTGCTGTGCTAGCTAAATCATACACACCGGGAGTCTTGTCCTGCCCTTTGATGGGGTTTGACTCTCACTCGTAAAAATCTTTGGTCTCCCTTGCAGTGCTCTCACGCACGTACACAACAAAATGCTTCCACCCTCAGGAGCGGCTGTTTTCAATGAAGCACTGATTCTCTACCGAGTTTTTCCTTCGAGTTAGGTTGCTGACTTTCAGCCTGCACGAGCCTCAGGGGCAACACTGCTAGCCCCGAAACCATGGTGTGATTTGTGAGCTGCCTTATGTACCGGCCTGTTTCTACACCGTTTTTACGAAATGGAACCCATCCCCAGGCTCTCACCCGCAGCACAACCTAAACTGCTTCTTCCCACAGAGAGGTCGTCGGAAGCTAAAACACTTTTTCTCTACACTGTTGCTCCTTCGAGTTAGAACGCTAGCGATTAGACTTCCATGCAAAAGTAGGGCCGCTGTGCTAGTTAAATCAAGCACGCGGGGAGTCTTGTCCTGCCTTTGGCTGGGGCCTGAGTCTCACTCGTAAAAGCTTTGGTCTCCCTAGCTGTGCTCTCAACCACGCACACAACAAAATGCTTCCACCCTCAGGAGCGGCTGTTGTCGCTGAAGCACGGATTCTGTACCGAGTTTTTCCTTCGAGTTAGGTGGCTGAATTTTCAGCCTGCACGCTCCGCGGGGGCAAAGCTACTAGCCCCATAACCATGATTTGATTTGTGTACTGCCATTTGTACGGGCCTGTCTCTACCCCGATTTTACGAAATGGCACCAGTCCCGTGACTCTCACCCACACTACACCTAAACAGCTACCTCCCACAGAGAGGTCGTCGGAAGCTAAAACACTGTTTCTGTACACTGTTGTTTCTTCGAGTTAGAATGGTAGTGATTAGACTTCCATGCAAGAGTAGGGCCACTGTGCTAGCTAAATGAAATACACCGGGAGTCTTGTCTTGCCCTTGCTGGGGCCTGAGACTCACTCGTAAAGAGCTTTGGACTCCCTTGCAGTGCTCTCACGCATGCACACAACAAAATGCTTCCACCCTCAAGAGCGGCTGTTTTCAATGAAGCACAGATCCTCTACCAAGTTTTTCCTTCGGCTTAGGTGGCTGGCTTTCAGGCTGCACGCACCCCCGGGACAATGTTACTAGCCCCATAACCATGATGTGATTTGTGAGCTGCCTTCTGTACCGACCTGTCTCTACCCTGATTTTACGAAATGGAACCAGTCCCGTGGCTCTCACCCAAATTAAACCCTAAACTGCTTCCTTCCACGGAGAGGTCATTAGAAGCTACAAGCCTGTTTCTGTACACTGTTGATTGTTCGAGTAGAACCCTACTGATTAGACTTCAATGCAAAAGTAGGGCCGCTGTGCTAGCTTAGTCAAACACATGGGGAGTGTTGTTCTGCCTTTTGCTGGGGCCTGAGTCTCACTCGTGAAAAGGTTTGGAATCCCTTACGGTGCTCTCACGCATGCACACAACAAAATGCTTCCGCCCTCAGTAGCGTCTGTTTTCGCTGAAGCACGGATTCTCTACCGAGGTTTCCTTCGTGTTAGGTGCCTGACTTTCAGCCTGCACGCTCCCCCATGGCCACGCTACTAGCCCCATAAACATGATGTGATTTGTGAGCTGTCTTCTGTCCCGGCCTATCTCTACCCCGATTTTATGAAAGGGAACCCATCCCCAGGCTCTCACACACAGTACACCCTAAACTGCTTCCTCCCACAGAGAGGTCGACGGAAGCTAAAACACTGTTTCTGTACACTGTTGTTTCTTCGAGTTAGAACCCTACCAATTAGACTTCAATGCAAAAGTAGGGCTGCAGTGCATGCTTCGTCAAACACACCGGGAGTCTTGTACTGCCTTTTGGTGGGGCCTGAGTCTCACTCGTAAGAGCTTTAGACTCCCTTGCAGTGATCTCACGCAAGCACACAACAAAATGCTTCCACCCTCAGGAGCGGCTGTTGTCGCTGAAGCACGGATTCTCTAGCGAGTTTTTCTTTCGAGTTAGGTGGATGACTTTCAGCCTGCACGGTCCCCTGGGGCAACGCTACTAGCCCCATAACCATGATGTGATTTGTGAGCTGTCTCCTGTACCGGCCTGTCTCTACCCGATTTTTCGAAATGGAACTCATCCCCAGGCTCTCTCCCACAGTACACCCTAATCGGCTTCCTCCCACAGAGAGGTCGTCGGAAGATAAAACAGTGTTTCTGTACACTGTTGTTTCTTCGACTTAGAATTCTAGTGATTCGACTTCTATGCAAAAGTAGGGCCGCTGTGCTAGCTAAATCGTACACACCGGCAGTCTTGTCCTGCCCTTTGATGGGGTTTGAGTCTCACTCGTAAAAAGCTTTGGACTCACTTGCAATGCTCGCACGCACGCACCCAACAAAATGCTTCCACCCTCAGGAGCTGCAGTTTTCACTGAAGCACGGATTCTGTACCGAGTTTTTCCTTCGACTTAGGTTGCTGACATTCAGCTTGCACGCTCCCCCAGGGCAAAACAACTAGCCCCTAACCATGATGTGATTTGTGAGCTGCCTTCTGTACCGGCCTCTCTCTGCCCCGATTTTACGAAACGGAACCCATCTCCAGGATCTCACCCACAGCCCAACCCAAAAATGGTTCCTCCCACAGAGAGATCGTCGGAAGCTAAAACACTGTTTCTGTACACTTTTGTTTCTTCGAGTTAGAACGCTAGTGATTAGAATTCCATGCAAAAGTAGGGCCACTCTGCTAGCTTAATCAAACACAAGGGTAGTTTTGTCTTGCCTTTTGCTGGGGCCTGAATCTCATTCGGAAATAGCTTTGGACTCCCTTGCAGTGCTCTCACCCACGCACACAACAAAATGCTTCCACCCTCAGGAGCGGCTGTTTTCGCTGAAGCCCAGATTCTCTAGCGAGTTTTTCCTTTGAGTTAGGTGGCTGACTTTCAGCCTGCACGGTCCCCTGGGGCAACGCTACCAGCCCCATAACCATGATGTGATTTGTGAGCTGCCTTCTGTACCGGCCTGTCTCTACCCCGATTTTACGAAATGTAACCAGTCCCGTGGATCTCACCCATACTACACCCTAAACTAATTCCTCCCACAGAGAGGTCGAGAGAAGCTAAAACACTGTTTCTGTACACTGTTTTTTCTTCGAGTTAGAACGCTAGTTATTAGACTTCCATGCAAAAGTAGGGCCCAGTGCTAGCTTAATTAAACACATGGGGAGTCTTGTCCTGCCTTTTCCTGGGGCCTGAGGCTCACTCGTAAAAAGTTCTGGAATCCCTTGCAGTGCTCGCACGCACTCATGCAACAAAATGCTTCCACTGTCAGGAGGGGCTTTTTTCGCTGAAGCACAGATTCTCTACCGAGTTTTTCCTTAGAGTTAGGTGGCTGAGTTTCAGCCTGCACGCTCCCCCGTGGCAACAGTATTAGCCCCATAACGATGATGTGATTTGTGAGCTGCCTTCTGTTTCAGCCTGTCTCTACCCCGATTTTACGAAATGGAACCCCTCCCTTGGTACTCATCCACAGTACACCCTAAACTGCTTCCTCCCACAGAAAGTTCGTCGGAAGCTAAAACACTCTTTCTGTACAGTGTTGTTTCTTAGAGTTAGAACGCTAGCGATTAGACTCCCATGCAAAATAGGGCCGCTGTGCTAGCTAAATCAAACACGCGGGGAGTCTTGTCCTGCATTTTGCTGGGGCCTGAGTCTCACACGTAAAAAGCTTTCGACTCCCTTGTAGTGCTCTCACACACGCACACAAGAAAATGTTTCCACCCTCAGGAGCGGCTGTTTTCAATGAAGAATGGATTCTCTAGCGAGTTTTTCCTTCGAGTTAGGTGGCTGACTTTTAGCCTGCCCGCACCCCCAGGGCAACGCTACTAGCCCCATAACCATGAGGTGCTTAGTGAGCTGCCTTGTGTACAGGCCTGTCTCTACCCCGATTTTACGAAATGGAAACCATCCCCAGGCTCTCACCCAGAGTACACCCTCATCGGCTTCCTCCCACAGAGAGGTCGTAGGAAGCTAAAACACTTTTTGTGTACACTGTTGTTTCTTCATGTTAGAATGCTAGCGATTAGTCATCCATTCAAAAGTAGGGCCGCAGTGCTAGCTTAATCACACACATGGGGGGTCTTGTCCTCCCTTTTCCTGGAGCCTGAGTCTCACTCGTAAAAAGCCTTGCAATCCCTTGCAGTGCTCACACGCACGTGTACTACAAAATGCTTCCACTGTCAGGAGCGGCTGTTTTCGCTGAAGCACGGATTCTGTAGTGAGTTTTTCCTTCGAGTTAGGTGGCTGACTTTCAGCCTGCACGCACTCACGCGGCAACGATACTAGCCCCATAACAATGATGTGATTTGTGAGCTGCCTTCTGTACCGGACTGTCTCTACCCCGATTTTTCGAAATAGAACCCATCCCCCGGCTCTCACCCACAGTACACCCTAAACAGCTTCCTCCCACATAGAGGACGTCGGAAGCTAAAACACTCTTTATGTACACTGTTCTTTGTTCAAGTTAGAACCCTACCGATTAGACTTCCATGCAAATGTAGGGCCGCTGTACTAGCTAAATCAGACACACGGGGAGTCTTGTCCTGCCTTTGCTTGGCCTGAGTATCACTCGTAAAAAGCTTTGGACTCCCTTGCAGTGCTCGCATGCACACACACAACAAAATGCTTCCACCGTCAGGAGCGGCTGTTTTCGCTGAAGCACGGATTCTCTACCAAATTTTTCCTTCATGTTAAGTGGCTGACGTTCAGCCTGCACGCACCCCGGGGGCAATGCTACTAGCCCAATAACCATGATGTGATTTGTGAGCTGCCTTCTGTACCGGCCTGTCTCTACCCCGATTTTACAAAATGGAACCAGTCCCATAGCTCTCATCCATAATTCACCCTAAACTGCTTCCTCCCACAGAAAGGTCGTCGGAAGCTAAAATACTGTTTCTGTACACTGTTGTTTCTTCGAGTTAGAACGCTAGCGATTAGACTTCCATGCAAAAGTAGGGCCGCTGTGCTAGCTAAATCAAACCCACGGGGAGTCTTGTCCTGCCTTTTGCTGGGGCCTGAGTCTCACTTGGAAATAGCTTTGGACTCCCTTGCTGTGCTCTCACGTACGCACACAACAAAATGCTAACATGCTCAGGAGCGGCTGTTTTCGCTGAAGCACGGATTCTCTACCGAGTTATTCCTTCGAGTTAGGTGCTTGAATTTGTGCCTGCACGCTCCCCCGGGGCAACGATACTAGCCCCATAACCTGATGTGATTTGTGAGCTGCCTTCTGTACCGGCCTGTCTCTACCCCGATTTTACGAAATGGAACCAGTCCCGTGGCTGTCACCCACCCTACACCCTAAACTGCTTCGCCCCACAGAAAGTTCATCGGAAGCTAAAACACTGTTTCTGTACACTGTTGTTTCTCCGAGTAACAACGCTAGCAATTACAATTCCATGAAAATTAGGGCCGCTGTGCTAGCTAAATCAAAAACGCGGGGATTCTTTCCTGCCTTTTGCTGCGGCCTGAGTCTCACTCGTAAAAAGGTTTGGACTCCCAACCCATGATCTCACGCACGCACACCACAAAATGCTTCCACCCTCAGAAGCGGCTATTTCGCTGAAGCACGGATTCTCTACCGAGTTTTACCTTCGAGATAGGTGGCTGACTTTCAGGCTGCACGCTCCCCCGGGGCAACGCTAGTAGCCCCATAACCATGATGTGTTTGGTCAGCTGCCTTCTGTACCAGCCTGTCTCTACCCCGATTTTTTGAAATGGAACCCATCCCCAGGCTCTCACCCACACTACACCCTAAACTGCCTCCTCCCATGGAGAGGTCATTGGAAGCTAAAACACTCTTTATGTACACTTTTCTTTTTCGATTTAGAACCCTACCGATTAGACTTCCATGCAAAAGTAGAGCCGCTGTGCTAGCTAAATCAAACACAGGGGGAGTCTTGTCCTGCCTTTTGTGGGGCCTGAGTCTCACTCGTAGAAAGCTTTGGACTCCCTTGCAGTGCTCGCACGCACGCACCCAACAAAGTGCTTCCACCCTCAGGAGCTGCAGTTTTCGGTGAAGCACGGATTCTCTACCGAGTTTTTCCTTCGAGTTAGGTGGCTGACATTCAGCCTGCACCGTCCCCGAGGGCAACACTACTAGCCCCTAACCATGATGTGATTTGTGAGCTGCCTTCTGTACCGGCCTCTCTCTACCCCTACTTTATGAAATGGAACCCATCCCCAGGCTCTCACCCACAGCACAACCTAAAGGGCTTCCACCCACAGAGTCGTTGGAAGCTAAAACACTGTTTCTGTACACTTTTGTTTCTTCAAGTTAGAACGCTAGCGATTAGACTTCCATGCAAAAGTAGGGTCGCTGTGCTAGCTTAATCAAACACACGGGGAGTCTTGTCCTGCCTTTTGCTGGGGCCTGAGTCTCACTTGGAAATAGCTTTGGACTCCCTTGCTGTGCTCTCACGCACGCACACAACAAAATGCTAACATGCTCAGGAGCGGCTATTTTCGCTGAAGCACGGATTCTCTACCGAGTTATTCCTTTGAGTTAGGTGGCTGACATTCAGCCTGCACGCTCCCCCGGGGCAAAACAACTAGCCCCATAACCATGATGTGATTTGTGAGCTGCCTTCTGTACTGGCCTGTCTCTATCCCTATTTTAGGAAATGTAACCAGTCCCGTGGATTTCACCCATACTACACCTTAAACTGATTCCTCCCACAGAGAGGTCGTAGGAAGCTAAAACACTGTTTCTGTACACTGTTTTTTCTTCGAGTTAGAATGCTAGTTATTAGACTTCCATGCAAAAGTAGGGCCGCAGTGCTAGCTTAATCAAACACACAGAGAGTCTTGTCCTGCCTTTTCCTGGGGCCTGAGGCTCACTCGTAAAAAGCTCTGGAATCCCTTGCAGAGCTCGCACCCACGCATACAACAAAATGCTTCCGCTGTCAGGAGGAGCTGTTTTCGCTGAAGCACGGATTCTCTAGCGAGTTTTTCCTTCGAGTTAGGTGGCTGACTTTCAGCCTGCACGCTCCCCCGCGGCAACGCTACTAGCCCCATAACCATAATGTGATTTGTGAGCTGCCTTCTCTTCCGGCCTTTCTCTACCCCGATTTTACGAAATGGAAACCATCCCCAGGCTCTCACCCACAGTACACTCTAAACTGCTTCCTCACACAGAGAGGTCGTCGGAAGCTAAAACACTGTTTCTGTACACTGTTCTTTTTTCGAGTTAGAATGCTAGTTATTAGACTTCCATGCAAAAGTAGGGCTGCAGTGCTAGCTTAATCAAACACACGGGGAGTCTTGTCCTGCCTTTTCCTGGGGCCTGGGGCTCACTCGTAAAAAGGTTTGGAATCCCTTGCAGTGCTCTCATGAACGCACACAACAAAATGCTTCCACCATCAGGAGCGGCTCTTTTTGCTGAAGCAAGGATTCTCTTCCGAGTGTTTCCTTCGAGTTAGGTGGCTGACATTCAGCTTGCACGCTCCCTGGGGCAATGCTACTAGCCCCATAACCATGATGTGATTTGTGAGCTGCCTTCTGTACTGGCCTGTGTGTACTCCGATTTTACAAAATGGAACCTGTCCCATGGCTCTCACCCATACTACACCCTAAACTGCTTCCTTCCACAGAGAGGTCGTCGGAAGCTAAAACACAGTTTCTGTACACTGTTTTTTCTTCGAGTTAGAACGCTAGTTATTAGACTTCCATGTGAAAGTAGGGCCGCAGTGGTAGCTTAATCAAACACACGGGGAGTCTTGTCCTGCCTTTTCCTGGGGCCTGTGGCTCACTCGTAAAAAGCTCTGGAATCCCTTGCAGTGCTCGCACGCACTCATACAACAAAATGCTTCCACTGTAAGGAGGGGCTGCTTTCGCTGAAGCACGGATTCTCTACCGAGTTTTTCCTTCGAGTTAGGTGGCTGACTTTCAACCTGCACGTTCCCCCATGGCAACGCTACTAGCCCCATACCACGATATGATTTGTGAGCTGCCTTCTGTTCCAGTCTGTCTCTACCCCGATTTGACGAAATGGAACCCATCCCCAGGCTCTCACCCACAGTATACCCTAAACTGCTTCCTCCCACAGAGAGGTCGTCGGAAGCTAATACACTGTTTCTGTACACTGTTGTTTCTTCGAGTTAGAACCCTACCGATTAGACTTCAATGCAAAAGTAGGGCCGCAGTGCTAGCTTAGTCAAACAGGTGGGGAGTCTTGTTCTGCCTTTTGCTGGGGCCTGAGTCTCACTGGTAAAAAGCTTTGGACTCCCTTGCAGTGCTCTCATGCATGCACACAAGAAAATGCTTCCACCCTCAGGAGCGGCTGTTTTCGCTGAGGCACGGATTCTCTACCGAGTTTTTCCTTTGAATTAGGTGGCTGAATTTCAGCCTGCACGCATCCCCAGGGCAACGCTCCTAGCCCCATAACCTTGATGTGATTTGTGAGCTGCCTTTTGTACCGCCATGTCTCTATCCCAATTTTACAAAATGGAACCCATCCCCAGGCTCTCACCCACAGTACACCCTGAACTGCTTCCTCCCACAGAGAGGTCGTCGTAAGCTAAAACACTGTTTCTGTACACTCTTGTTTCTTCGTGTTAGAACGCTAGCGATTAGACTTCCATGCAAAAGTAGGGCCTTAGTGCTAGCTAAATCAAACACACTGGGAGTCTTGTTTTGCCTTTTGCTGGGGCCTGAGTCTCACTCGCAAAATGGCCTTGGACTCCCTTGCAGTTCTCTTACACATGCACATAGCAAAATGCTTCCATCCTCAGGAGCAGCTATTTTAGCTGAAACACGGATTCTCTCCCGAGTGTTTCCTTCGAGTTAGGTGGTTGGCTTTAGGCCTGCACACACACCCGTGGCAATGGCACTATCCCCATAACCATGATGTGAGTTGAGTGCTGCCTTCTGTACCGTCCTGTCTCTCCCCCGATTTTACGAAATGGAACCCATCCCCGCGCTCTCACCCACAGTACACCCTAAACTGCTTCCTCCCACAGAGAGGTCGTCGATAGCTAAAACACGGTTTTTATACACTGTTGTTTCTTCGAGTTAGAACGCTAGGGATTAGAAGTGCAAACCTTGGGAATGAGTCCCAGCAGAATTCCGAGGGAGAAATAAGCATGGGCAGAAGGCAACTCTCGACTCAACTCTTGTTTCGGGAACCTAGATTGCCTCTCCCGTGTGTGCGTGTAGTCCGAAGTACCATCCACCCAACCTAAAGGAACAAAACTGTAGAGAACCCGTGCCTCAGCAAAGATCACCCTTCGTGAGCGTGAACTTCATCTATTGTGTGTTTTTGTGAAAGCATGAGAAATGGAACCTAAACGTAACTCTGAGTGAGAAGCAGGCCTGTCAACTCACCTCTTGTTTTCGGATATTAGCACTACTGTATCCTGTGTGCCTGGATACCTAGTTACCAGGCTACTAACACCAGGAATCAATGCTATAGAGTTACTGTGCTTTAGTTAACATTGGCGTTCCTAAAGCTGGAGGAATTTTACAGTGCTCGTGTATGAGAGACTGGGGAAAGAGTTCCATACATGAAATGGAGTGAGAAACAGGCCGGTGTGGAAGGCAGCTCTCACCTCACCTCTTGTTTATGAGGCTAGCACCCTTGTTCGGGTGTGCCCACAGGCCTAAAACCACCTAACTCAAAGGAACAGCTCTGGTGAGAATTCCTGCTTCAGCTAAAATAGCCATGCCTGAGGGTGGACGCATTTTGCTGTGTGCATGCATGAGCGCACTGCAAGGGAGTCCAAAACCATTTTCCGTGTGAGACTCAGGCCCCAGAAGAAGGCAGAACACGACTCCCCACTTGTTTCATGAAGCTAGCACTGCGGCCCCACTTTTGCATGGAAGTCTAATAGCTAGTGTTCTAACTCGAAGAAACAACACTGTAGAGAAACCGTGCTTTAGCTACCGTCGACCTCTCTGTGGGAGGAAGCAGTTTAGGGTGTACTGTGCGTGAGACCTGGGGACAGGTTCCATTTCGTAAAATCGAGGGGAGACAGGCCGGTACAGAAGGCAGCTCTGAACTCACATCATGGTTATGGGGCTAGTACCGTTGCCCCGGCTGTGCGTGCAGGCTTAAAGACAACCAAGTAACTCGAAGGAAAAACTCGGTAGAGAATCCGTGCTTCAGCTAAAGTAGCCGCTCCTGAGGGTGGAAGCATTTCGTTGTGTACATGCGTGAGAGCACTGCAAAGGACTCCAAAGCATTTTGCGAGTGAGACTCAGGCCCCTTCAGAAGGCAGAACACGACTCCCCATGTGTTTGATCTAGCTAGCACTGCGGCCCTCCTTTTGCATTGAAGTCTAATCACTAGCGTTCTAACTCGAAGAAACAACAGTGTGGAGAAATCGTGCTTTAGTTACCGTCGACCTCTAGACGGAGTAAGCAGTATACGGAGTACCGTGGATGAGAGCCTGGGGAACGGGTCCATACGTGAAACCAAGGGAGAAATAGATCCGGGCAGAAGGCACCTCTGGACTCAGCTCCTGCTACCTGAAGCTAACACTACTGCTCCATGTGTGCTTGGAATGCTACGTGCTCAACCCTGACTTGAAAGAAACAAGCCTGTAAAGAATTCCAGCTGCAGCTCAATCGCCTACCAGGCTACTAACACCAAGAATCAATGCTATAGAGTTACTGCGCTTTAGCTAACATTGCCATTCCTGAAGCCGGAGGAATTTTACAGTGCTCGTGTATGAGAGACCGGGGAAAGGGTCCCATACATGAAATGAAGTGAGAAACAGGTCGGTGTGGAAGGCAGCTCTCAACTCTCCCCTTGTTTATGAGGCTAGTACCGTTGCCCCGTGTGTGCCTGCAGACCTAAAGCCCACCACCTAACTCAAAGGAACAACTCTGTAGAGAATTCTTGCTTCGGCTAAAATAGCCATGCCTGAGGGTGGACGCATTTTGCTGTGTGCATGCGTGAGCACACTACAAGTGAGTCCAAAACCATTTTCCGTGTGAGACTCAGGCCCCGGCAGAAGGCAGAGCACGACTCCTCACGTGTTTCGTCAAGCTAGCACTGCGGCCCCAATTTTGCATGGAGGTCTAATAGCTAGCATTCTAAATTGAAGTGACAACACTGTAGAGAAACCATGCTTTAGCTACCATCAACCTCTCTGTGGGAGGAAGCATTTTAGGGTGTACTGTGTGTGAGAGCCTGGGGACGGTTTCCATTTCGTAAAATCGGGGGAGAGACAGGCCGGTACAGAAGGCAGCTCACAAATCACATCATGGTTATGGGGCTAGTAGCGTTGCCCTGGGGGTGCGTGCAGCTGAAAGTCAGCCACCTAACTCGAAGGAAAAACTCAGTGGAGAATCCGTGCTTCAGCAAAACAGCTGCTCCTGAGGGTGGAAGCATTTTGCTGTGTGCGTGCGTGGGAGCACTGCAAGGGAGTCACAAACCTAATACGGAGGGAGCCTCAGGCCGCTGCAGAAGGCAGCACACGACTCCCCACTTGGTTCATCAAGCTAGAACTGTGGCCCCACTTTTGCATGGAAATCTAATCTCTAGCGTTCTAACTCGAAGAAACAACAGTGTACAGAAGCCATGCTTTAGCTACCATCGACCTCTCTGTGGGAGGAAGCACTTTACGCTGCACTGTGGGTGAGAGCTTGGGGGACGGGCTCCATACGTAAAATCGAGGAAGAAACAGGCCGGTGCAGAAGGCAGCTGTCAACTCACCTCTTGTTTACGAGGCTAGTACCGTAGCGCCGTGTGTGCTTGCAAGCCTAAAGCCAACCACCTAAGTTCTAGGAACAACTCTGTAGAGAATTCCCGCTTTAGCGAAAACAGCCATTCCTGAGGCTGGAAGTATTTTGCTGTGTGCATGCGTGAGCGCACTGCAAGTGAGTCCAAAACCATTTTCCGTGTGATACTCAAGCACCAGCAGAAGGCAGAACATGATTCCCCACTTGTTTCATGAAGCTGGCACTGCGGCCCCACTTTCGCATGGAAGTCTAATCGCTAGCATTCGACCTCGAACAAACAACACAGTAGAGAAACCGTGCTTTAGCTACCATCGACCTCTCTGAGGCAGGAAGCAGTTTCGGGGCTACCGAGGGTCAGAGCCTGGGGAATGGGTTCCGTACGTGAAACTGAGGGAGAAGAAGTCCGGGCCAGAAGGCACCTCTTGCCTCATCTCTTCCTACCTGCAGCTAACACTACTGCTCCAGGTGTGCTTAGGAATGCTAAGTGCTCCACCCTGATTTCGCCTTAAAAAGCCAGTAAAGAATCCCAGCTTCAGCTCATTCGCCTCTCCACAGGGTGGCAGCATTTTCAACTCAGCTTGAGTGCAAACCTGGGGAAGGAGTCCCAGCAGAATTCGGAGGGAGAAATAAGCATGGGCAGAAGGCACCTCTCGACTCAATTCTTGTTTCGGGAACCTAGATGGGCTTTCCCGTGTGTGCGTGTAGTCCTAAGTGCCATCCACCCAATGCAAAGGAACAAAACTGTAGAGAACCCGTGCCTCAGCAAAGATTGCCCCTCCTGAGCGTGAACTTCCTCTATTGTGTGTTTTTGTGAAAGCATGAGAAATGGAACCTAAACGTAACTCTGAGTGAGAAGCAGGCCTGTCAGGAAGGCTACTGTCGACTCACCTCTTGTCTTAGGAGATTAGCACTGCTGTACCCTGTGTGCCTGGATGTCTAGTTACCAGGCTACTAACACCAAGAATCCATGCTACAGAGTTAGTGCGCTTTAGTTAACATTGCCATTCCTGAAGCTGGAGTAATTTTACGGTGTTCTTGTATGAGCGACCGGGGAAAGGGTCCCATACATGAAATGGAGTGAGAAACAGGCCAGTGCGGAAAGCAGCTCTCAACTCACCCCTTGTTTATGAGGCTAGTACCGTTGCCCCGTGTGTGCCTGCAGGCCTAAAGCCAACCACCTAACTCAAAGGAACAACTCTTTAGAGAATTCTTGCTTCGGCTAAAATAGCCATGCCTGAGGGTAGAAGCATTTTGCTGTGTGCATGCGTAAGCACACTGCAAGTGAGTCCAAAACCATTTTCCGTGTGAGACTCAGGCCCCGGCAGAAGGCAGAACACGATTCCCCACTTGTTTCATGAAGCTAGCACTGCAGCCCCACTTTTGCATGGAAGTCTTATCGCTGGCATTCTAACTCGAAGAAACAACGCTGTAGAGGGACCGTGCTTTAGCTAGCGTCGCTGTTCTGGTGGGTGGAAATATTTTCAGTGTGTGTGTGTGAGATCCCAGCAAATGGTCCCATAATTCACTCCGAGAGAGAAACGGCTTCGTCCAGAAGGCAGCTCTCGAATCAGCTCCAGTTTCATGAAGCTAGCACTCCTCCTGCATGTTTCCATGGAGGCCTAAGTTCCAGGCACCTCCCTCGAAGGAACAACAGTGTAGAGAAACCGTGCTTTAGCTACCGTCGACCTCTCTATGGGAGGTACTACATCCAGGGGCGCCCTGGTGGCTCAGTCGTTAAGCGTCCTTCGGCTCGGGTCTTCATCCCAGAGTCCTGGGTTAGAGCCCCACATCGGGTTCCCTGCTCGGCGGGAAGCCTGCATCTCCCTCTCCCATGCCCCGTTGCTTGTGTTCCCTCTCTTGCTGTGTCTCTCTCTGTCAAAGAAATAAAATCTTTAAAAAAAAAAAAAAAAACCACTACATCCAAAACGAATGATGAACTCTATGTTGGCTAATTGAACATAATGATAAAAATTTTAAAAAAAGATTCAGATTTTCTCCAGAACTACCCTACAGCCCAGCAATTGCACTACTAGTTATTTATCCAAAAGCTACAAACTTAGTGATTTGAAGAGGCACATGCACCCCAATGTTTACAGCAGCAACGTCCACAATAGCTAAAATATGGAAAGAGTCCAGATGCCCATCAACAGATAAAAGGATAAAGAATTTGTTGTGTATTTATGCAATGGTATGTTACTCAGCCATCAAAAACCATGAAGTCTTGCCATTTGCAAAGATGTGGATGGAACTAGAGGGTGTTATGCTAGGTGAAGTAAGTCAGTCAGAGAAAGACAAATACCATATAATTTCACTTGTGTGTGGAATTTAAGAAACAAAACAGATGAGCGTAGGGGAAGGGAAGATAAAATAAGAGAAACAGAGAGAAAGGCAAGTCGTAAGAGACTCTTAGCTCTAGGAAACAAACTGATGTTTGTTGGAGGGAAGGTGGGGGGCATGGGGTAATTTTGTGTTGAGCATTAGGGAAGGCACTTGAGGTAGTGAGCCCTGGGTGTTATACGCAACTGATGAATCACTACCCCTGAAACTAATAATACACTCTATGTTAACTAAACTGAATTTATTTTATTTTATTTTATTTTAACTAAACTGAATTTAAATAAAAAACAAAAAAAATGGAATTCAGATTTCCTGGAACTTTGGAAGATTCAGCAATACCTGGTCCATTTTCTCACTGGCTGCCCTTGCCTGAGGCTGAGTCCAGGCTGTCTCCTCCAGTTAGGAACAATGCCATGGCACATGGCACATTAAGAGTGAGAGGTAGGATATTCTTGGGGCCAAGGCATAATATACACAGGGACTGCCTAGGGCTTTCAGAGGTCAGAGTGGTCAGGAGTGCCTGGGGCAGAGAGAGAAGGCTTCATGAAGACTGGACAGAAAGGCCGGTAGAAGTGGAAGAGGAGACCGTCATCTCTGATGGAAGGGAAGAGGTTGGAAGGAGTGAGGAGTAAAGGGAAGGCACCCATAGTAAGTCCCCCATATGTACTTCCTGGGTCGAGGGCCCAGGTGCCAATAGGACACATTCTTCAGCAAATGTGAGGTCTTCCATATGCCAAGCCCCGGGGTATGTGCTTGGGAGGATATGAGCATGAATAAGAATGCCTGTTGAGGATGTACAGGCAACTGTGAGACAAAGGCAAAATATGTAAACAACAGTATTCCAGGAGAAAAAGTGCTGAGAGCCAGAAGTGGTTTGTGAGCAAATTTCTGGGAGGAAGAGATTGTTTCCAATTAGGAAGAACAGAGCAGGCTCCTGCATGAGGTGTTCATATCTGTGGTAGCTTCCAACCACTTCAGATTTTTTCTTTTTTTTTAACCTTTTTTAAAAATTTTATTGTGTTATGTTAGTCACCATACAATACATCATTGGTTTTTGAGGTGGTGATCCACGATCCATTGTTTTCATATACCACCCAGTGCTCCATGCAGTATGTGACCTCCTTAATACCCATCACCGGGCTAACCAATCCTCCCTCCCCCTCCCCTCTAAAACCCTGTTTGTTTCTCAGATTCCATGGTCTCTCATGGTTCATCTCTCCTTCCAACTCCCACCCCCCTCGTTTTTCCCTTCCTTCTCCTAATGACCTCCGTGCTATTCCTTCTGTTCCACAAATAAGTGAAACCATATGATAATTGACTTTGCTTGACTTATTTCACATAACATAATCTCCTCCAGTCCCATCCATGCTGATGTAAAAGTTGGGTATTCAACCTTTCTGATGGCTGAGTAATTTTCCATTGTACATATGGACCACATCTTCTTTATCCATTCATCTGTTGAAGGGCATCTCGGCTCTTTCCACAGTTTGGCTATTGTGGACATCGCTGCTATGAACATTGGGGTGCATAGGGCCCTTCTTTTCACTCCATCTGTGTCTTTGGGGTAAATACCCAGGAGTGCAATTGCTGGGTCATAGGGTAGCTCTATTTTTAAATTTTTGAGGAACTTCCACACTGTTCTCTAAAGTGGCTGTAGCAGCTTGCATTCCCACCAACAGTGTAAGAGGGTTCCCCTTTCTCCACAACCTCTCCAACATTTGTTGTTTCTTTCCCTGTCCATTTTTGCCATTCTAACTGGTGTAAGGTGGTATCTCAATGTGGTTTTGATTTGGATTTCCCTGATGGCTAATGATGAACACTTTTTCATGTGTCTGTTAGCCATTTGTATGTCTTCTTCAGAGAAGTGTCTTTTCATATCTGCTGCCCACTTTTTGACTTGTTTATTTGTTTTTTGGGTGTTGAGTTTGAGAAGTTCTTTATAGATCTTGGATACCAACCCTTTATCCATAGTGTCATTTGCAAATATCTTCTCCCATTCTGTGGGTTGCCTCTTTGTTTTGTTGACTGTTTCCTTTGCTGTGCAGAAGCTTTTTATCTTGATGAAGTCCCAAAAGGTCCTTTTTGCTTTTGTTTCACTAGCTGTTGGAAATGTATCTTGAAAGAAGTTGCTGTGGGTGATGTCAAAGAGGTTACTGCCTATGTTCTCCTCTAGGATTTTGATGGATTCCTGTCTCACATTGAGGTCTTTCACCCACTTTGAGTTTATCTTTGTGAATGGTGTTAGAGAATGGTCAAGTTTCATTCTTCTGCATGTGGCTGTCCGATTTTCCCAGCACCATTTATTGAAGAGACTGTCTTTTTTCCATTGCATGTTTTTTCCTGCTTTGTCAAAGATTAGTTGACCATAGAGTTGAGGGTCCATATCTGGGTTCTCTATTCCGTTCCATTGGTCTGTATGTCTGTTTTTGTGCCAGTACCATGCTGTCTTGGCGATCACAGCTTTGTAATATAGCTTGAAATCGGGCAACGTGATGCCCCCAGCTTTGTTTTTCCTTTTCAACATTTCCTTGGTGATTCAGGGTCTTTTCTGATTCCATACAAATTTTAGGATTGTTTGTTCCAGCACTTTGAAAAATGTCATTGGAATTTTGATCGGGATGGCATTGAAGGTGCAGATTGTTTTGGGTAGCATAGACATATTCACAATGTTTCTTCTTCCAATCCATGAGCATGGAATATTTTTCCATCTTTTTGTGTCTTCTTCAATTTCTCTCATGAGTGTTCTGTAGTTCCTAGAGTATAGATCCTTTACCTCTTTGGTTAGGTTTATTCCGAGGTATCTTATGGTTTTTGGTGCTATTGTAAATGGAATCGTTTCTCTCATTTCTCTTTCTACAGTTGCGTTGTTAGTGTATAAGAAAGCAACTGATTTCTGTGCATTGATTTTGTATCTTGCCACATTACTGAATTGCTGGATGGGAGTTCTAGTAATTTGGGGGTGGAGTCTTTTGGGTTTTCCACATAAAGTATCATGTCGTCTGTGTAAAGAGAGAGTTTGACTTCTTCTTTGCCAATTTGAATACCTTTCATATCTTTTTGTTGTCTGATTCCTGTTGCTAGGACTTCTAGTACTATGTTGAACAACAGTGGTGAGAGTGGGCATCCTTGACGTGTTCCTGATCTTAAGGGAAAAGCTTTCAGCTTTTCCGCATTGGGGATGATATTCGCTGTGGGTATTTCATAGATGGATTTTATGAACTTGAGGAATGTTCCCTCTATCCCTATACTCTGAAGAGTTTTAATCAGGAAAGGATGTTGTATTTTTGTCAAATGCTTTTTCTGAGTCAATTGAGAGGACCATATGCTTCTTCTCTCTCCTCTTATTAATGTGTTCTATCACATGGATTGATTTGCGAATGTTGAACCACCTTGCATCCCGGGGATAAATCCCACTTGGTTGTGGTGGATGATCCTTTTAATGTATTGTTGGAACCTATTAGCTAGGATTTTGTTGAGGATTTTGGAATCCATACTCATCAGGGATATCGGTCTGAAATTCTCCTTTTTGATGGGTCTTTGCCTGGTTTGGGGATTAAGGTAATGCTGGCCTCAGAGAATGAGTTTGGAAGTTTTCCTCCTGTCTATTTTTTGAAACAGCTTCAGTAGAATAGGTATTACTTCTTCTTTGACTGCTTGGTAGATTCCTCAGGGAATCCATCAGGCCCTGGACTCTTGTTTTTTGGGAGGTTTTTGATCACTGCTTCAATCTCGTTACTGGTTATTGGCCTGTTCAGGTTGTCAATTTCTTCCTGTTTCAGTCTTGGCAGCTTATAGGTTTCCAGGAAGGCCTCCATTTCATCCAGATTGCTCAGTTTATTGGCCTGTAGTTGTTGATAATAATTTCTAATAATTGTTTCTATTTCCTTGGTGTTAGTCCTGATCTCTCCCCTTTCATTCATAAGTTTATTAATTTGGGTCCTTTCTCTTTTCTTTTGGATAGGTCTTGGCCAGTGGTTTATCGATCTTATTAATTCTTTCAAAGAACCAACTTCTATTTTCATTGATCTGATCTACTGTGTTTCTGGTTTCTAATTCATTGATGTCTGCTTTAATTTTAACTATTTCTCTTCTAATGCGTGGCTTAGGCGTCCTTTGTTGCTTTTTCTCTAGTTCTTTAAGGTGTAGAGTTCGTTGTTGAATTCGGGATTTTTCTACTTTTTTGAGTGAGGCTTGGATGGCTATGTATTTCCCCCTTAGGACCACCTTTGCAGTATCCCATAGGTTTTGGACCGATGTGTTTTCGTTCTCATTGATTTCCATGAATTGTTTAAGTTCTTCTTTGATTTCCTGGTTGACCCAAACATTCTTGAGCAAGGTGGTCTTTAGCTTCCAAGTGTTTCAATTTCTGCCAATTTTTTTCTTGTGATTGAGTTCCAGTTTTAGAGCATTGTGGTCTGAGAATATGCAGGGACTAATCTCAATCTTTTGGTATCGGTTGGGACCTGATTTGTGACCCAGTATATGGTCTATTCTGGAGAAAGTTCCATGTGTGCTTGAGAAGAATGAGTATTCTGTTGTTTTAGGGTGGAATGTTCTGTAAATATCTATTAGGTCCATCTGGTCCAATGTATCATTCAAAGCTCTTGTTTCCTTGTTGATTTTCTGCTTAGATGATCTGTCCGTTGCTGAGAGTGGAGTATTGAGGTCTCCTGCAATTAACATATTGTTATCAATATGACTCTTTATTTTGGTTAACAGTTGGCTTATGTAGATGGCTGCTCCCATGTTGGGGGCAAAGATATTTACAATTGTTAGATCTTCTTGTTGGATAGACCCTTTAAGAATGATATAGTGTCCTTCTGTGTCTCTAATTACAAACTTTAGTTTAAAATCTAATTTGTCTGATATAAGAATTGCTACCCCAGCTTTCTTTGGAGGTCCGCTGGCATGGAAGATGGATCTCCATCCCTTCACTTTCAGTCTGGATGTATCTTTAGGTTCAAAATGAGTCTCTTGTAGACAGCATATGGATGGGTCCTGTCTTTTTATCCAATCTGCAACCCTGTGCCATTTTATGGGAGCGTTTAGGCCATTCACGTTGAGAGTGATTATTGAAAGATATGAATTAATTGTCATCATGTTGCCTGTGAAGACCTTCTTTTTATAGATTGTCCCTGTAAATTTCTGTTGTTTATCACTCTTGGGGATCTTTCTCCTTTTATAGAACCCCCCTTAATATTTCTTGCAGGGCCGGCTTAGTGGTCACATATTCTTTCAGTTTCTGCCGGTCGTGGAAGCTCTGCATCTCTCCATCCACTCTCAATGACAGCCTTGCCGGATAAAGTATTCTTGGCTGCATGTTCTTCTCATTTAGTACACTGAATATGTCTTACCAGGCCTTTCTGGCTTGCCAGGTCTCTGTGGATAGGTCTGACATTATTCTGATGTTCCTCCCTCCGTACGTAAGGAATCTGTTCCCCCTAACCCTTAAGATGATTTCCTTGGTTCTAAGATTTGCAAGTTTTACCATTACATGCCGGGGTGTTGGCCTGTTTTCCTTGATATTGGGAGGGGTCCTCTCTGCCTCTAGGACGTGAATATTTGTTTCATTCCGCAGATTAGGGAAGTTCTCAGCTACGATTTGCTCAAATACATCTTCTAGTCCTCTCTCTCTCTCTCTCTCTCTCTCTCCACTCCCTCCGGGATTCCAATTATTCTGACATTGGAACGCTTCATGGTGTCACTTATTTCTCTGATTCTATTCTCATGGATTCTGAGTTGTTTTTCCCTGGCCTCCTCTTTTCCCTTTTTACCTATTATATTGTCTTCCAGGTGGCTTATTCGTTCTTCTGCCTCAGTTACCCTAGCTGTTAGATTATCTAGGTTGGATTGGATCTCATTGATAGCATTTTTTAAGTTCTGCCAATTCACCTTTCATTTCTGCCCTTAGAGACTCTATGTTGCCATTAATTGATTTCTCCATTCTAGCCATTGTCTTCACAATTGCTAGCCTGAATTCCCTCTCCGACATCTTGGTTATATCTGCATCCATTTGTAAATCTGCAGCATAAGTCATAATCCCTGAGTCTTTTCTGTTGTGGGGGCTCCTCCTCCTAGTCACTCTGTTGAGGGGTGTTTGAGGGAATGTATAGAGTCCAAATTATTGACCAGAACGCAAGCGAGATGCACCTGTTTTCTTGGGACCTTAGGGTTGCTGGCCTTTTGTTTTCCCAGCCTGTCTTCTGTGGGAGGGGCCTGCCACCCTGTTACTCAGGCAACCCTGTTTGGGCAGTGTTGCCCTGCCCCACTGTGGCGGGGGATGGACTCAGCGGGAATCAGTTTTGGGGGCTTTTGTTCTCTGGAGGCTTTCCCTGGCAGCTTTCCGCGTCTCTTCCACAAGTCAGAGCAGAACAGACCGTTTCCAACCTTCTGCCTCAGAGCTGAGAGATTGCAGTGTGTTCTTCAGTGAGCTCACCAGGCCACACCATCTCCATTTCTGTCCATGCTGCTATAAACTGCAGCGTCCTGGGTTGTGTGCCCCTCCACAGCGCTCCCAGTCCTGCCTCCCTGTGGGGGGCAAGTCTCTGCCCTTTGTGCTTCTAAAACCGCCAGCCGCTCCCAGTTTGCGCATGCGCGGCCCCACCGCTCTTGTTTTCGGACCCGGGGGCTGCAGTTCACCCCCGCGACCTCGCCACTTCAGGTTTCCACCCCGGGGGCTGCCCTAAAGTCCTTTCCCCGCCGCTACAGTTCTGCGAGTCTGTGCCCCGTCCACAGTGCACGAGGCTGTCGCTCACCGGCGGTGTAGGATCCCCATGGCCAGGCACCCTCCCACTGCCATTTATCCTCTGATATCTGCCCGCAGAATCACAGCTCCCCGCTTCGTACCACAAAACCAACTGCCTGCGATAGTCTGTTTGTAGAGATCCAGATCTTCTTACATCTCAGGCTGGTTTCGTGGGTGCTCAGAGTGGTCTGGTAGATACCCAGCTCAATTCTGGGGACCAGTTGAAATAGGGTCCCCTACTCCTCCGCCATCTTTCCACCCTCCCCCACTTCAGATTTTTTTCTCGGCGGCATTTTGCTTGGGTTATGGTTGATAGTTTTGGACTCTGTTCATTTGCTCAACCACCCTTTGACAGAATGCCTAGGAGGAGGAATTTCCAACAAAGAAAAGAACCGGAGGCAATGTCCTTTACCACAGAACAAATGGATATGGATACAAGCAAGATGTCAGAGATAGAATGCAGGATAGCAATCACGAAGTCAATAGCTAGGCTTGAAAAAATCATACATGACAATAACAATCTCTAAAGGCAGAAACGAGGTCAATCAGGCCGAACTTTAAAATGCTATGGAAGAGATGCAGTCTAAAATGGATGTTCTAATAGCGAGGGTAAATGAGGCAGAAGAGAGAATAAATGATATAGAAGAGAAGATGATGGAAAGGAAGGATTTTAAAGAAAAGAGAAAAACAACTCATAGCCCATAAAAAGAGACTGAGAGAATTTAATGATACACTGAAAAGAACCAATGTCAGGATCATTGGGATCCAAGAGTGGTGGAGAGAGAGAGAGAGAGAGAAAGGGCTAGAAGGTATATATTTGGGCAAATTTTGGCTGAGAATTTCCCTAATCTGGGGAAGAAAACAAGCATTCATGTCTAAGAGGCAGAGAGGACCCCCCCAAATCAATAAAAATAGATCAACACCCCAACATATAATAGTGAAGCTTGCAAATCTTAGAGCCATGGAAGCTATCCTGAGAGCAGCTAGGGGGGAGAGATTTCTTACTTATGGAGAGAGGAACATCAGAATAACATCAGACCTATCCACAGAAACCTGGCAGGCCAGAAAGGTTTGGCAAGATATATCCAGGGTACTAAAGGAGAAGAAAATACAGCCAAGAGTACCTTATCCAGCAAGGCTATCATTCAGAATGGAAGGAGAGATAGAGTTTCAGGACAGAGAGAAAATGAAAGAATATGTGACTGCTAAGCCAGCCCTGCAAGATATATTAAGGGGGATACTGTAAGCAAAGAGAGACCACCAGAATAACAGGCCAGAAAGTAACAGAGGCAATCTACAGAAACAGGGACTTTACAGGCAGTACAATGGCATTAGATTCATATCTGTCAATACTCTAAATGTAAAAAGACACAGAGTTCCAAACTGAATAAAAAAGCAGGACCCATCCAAATGCCGTCTACAAGAGACTCATTTTGAACCTAAAGACACCTCCAGATTGAAAGTGAAGGGATGGAGAACCATTTACTATGCTCCTGGATCTCAAAAGAAAGCTGGGGTAGGAAACCTCATATCAAACAAATTAGATGTTAAACCAAATACTGTAGTTAAGAGATGTAGAGGGACACTATATCATACTCAAATGGTCTATTCAACAAGAAGATCTAACAATTGTAAATATCTATGCCACCTATGTGGGAGTAGCCAGTTACATAAACCAACTAATAACCAAAGTAAAGAAACGTATCGATAATAATACATTAATAGTAGGAGACTTCAACACTCTACTCAGAGCAATGGACAGATCATCTAAGCAGAAGATCAATGAAGAAACAAGAGCTTTGAATGACACATTGGACCAGATGGACTTCATAGATATACACAGAACATTCCATCCTAAAACAGCACAATCCACATTCTTTTTGAGTGCACATGGAACTTTCTTCACAATAGATCACATACTGGGTCACAAATCAGGTCTCATTCAATACCAAAAGACTGAGATTATTCCCTGCATATTTTCAGACCACAATATCTTGAAACTGGACCTCAATCACAAGAAGAAATTGAAAAGGAACTCAAACACCTGGAGGCTAAAGGACATCACGCTTAAGAATGAATAGGTCAACCAGGAAATTAAAGAATTTAAACAATTAATGCAAACCAATGAAAATGAAAACACATCAGTTCAAAGCCCATGGGACACGATAAACCTGGTCCTTAGAGGGAAGTACATAGCCATCCAAGTCAGAGCAGAAGAGACCGTTTCCAACCCTCTGCCTCAGAGCTGAGAGATTGCAGTGTGTTCTTCAGTGAGCTCACCAGGCCACACTGTCTCCGTTTCTGTCCGTGCTGCTATAAACGTGAGCCCCTCCGCTGCGCTCCCAGTCCTGCCTCCAGGTGGGGGCACATCTCTGCCCTTTGTGCTTCTGAAACCGCCAGCAGCTCCCAGTTTGCTTGCGCGCTCCGATTTTCCCACCCGGGGGCTGCAGTTTGTCCGCGAGACCCCGCCACTCCGGGTTTCCGCCCTGGAGGCTGCCCTAAAGTCCTTCCACACCGCTACTCCACGTCCGAGTTAAACCATATGATAATTGTCTTTCTCTGCTTGACTTATTTCACTTAGCATAATCCCCTCCAGTTCCATCCACGTCGATGCAAGTGGTAGGTATTCAACCTTTCTGATGGCTGAGTAATTTTCCACTGTACTTATGAATCACATCTTCTTTAGCCATTCATCTGTTGAAGGACATCTCAGCTCCTTCCACAGTTTGGCTATTGTGGACCTTGCTGCTATGAACATTGGGGTGCACGTGCCATTTCTTTTCACTACATCTGTATCTTTGGGGTAAATACCCAGTAGTGCAATTACTGGGTCATAGGGTAGCTCTATTTTTAACATCTTGAGGAACCTCCATACTGTTTTCCAGAGTGGCTGTACCAGCTTGCATTTCCACCAACAGTGTAAGAGAGTTCCCCATTCTCCACATCCTCACCAACACTTGTTGTCCCCTGCCTTGTTAATTTTGGTCATTTTAACTGGCGTAAAGTGGTACCTCACTGTGGTTTTGATTTGTTATTCTCTGATGGCAATTGATGTGGAGCATTTCTTCATGTGTCTATTGGCCATTTGTATGTCTTCTTTGGTGAAGTGTCTGTTCATGTCTTCTGCCCAATTATTGACTAGATTATTTGTTTTTTGGGTGTTGACTTTGAAAAGTTCTTTATAGATATTGGATACCAGTGCTTTGTCTGTATGTCATTTGCAAACATCTTCTCCTATTCCATAGGTTGCCTTTTAGTTTTGTTGACTGTTCCCTTTGCTGTGCAGAAGATTTTTATCTTGATGAAGTCTCAATAGTTCATTTTTGCTTTTCTTCCCTTGCCTTTGGGGCCGTGTCTAGCAAGAAGTGGTTGTGGCCAAGGTTGAAGAGGTTACTGCCTGTGTTCTCCTCTAGGATTTTGAGGGACTCCTGTCTCACATTGAGGTCTTTCATCCCTTTTGAGTCTCTCTTTGTGTGTGGTGTAAGGAAATGGTCCAGTTTCATTCTTCTGCATGTGGCTGTCCAATTTTCCCAGCACCATTTATTGAAGAGACTGTCTTTTTTCCACTGGATATGCTTTCCTGGTTTGTCAAAGATTAGTTGACCATAGAGTTGAGGGTCGATTTCTGGGTTCTCTGTTCTGTTCCATTGATCTGTGTGTCTGTGTTTGTGCCCATACCATGCTGTTTTTATGATCACAGCTTTGTAGTATCTCTTGAAGTCAGGCACTGTGATGCCCCCAGCTTTGGTTTCCTTTTTCAACATTGGCCTGACAATTCGGGATCTTTTCTGGTTCCATACAAATTTTAGGACTGTTTGGGCCCTCTCTGTGAAAAATGTTGATGGTATTTTGATAGGGATTGCATTAAAAGTGTAGATTGCTCTGGGCAGCATAGACCTTTTCACAATGTTTATTCTTCCAGTCCATGAGCATGGAATGTTTTTCCATCTCTTTGTGCCTTCCTCAATTTCTTTCATAAGTGTTCCTTAGTTTCTAGAGTACAGATCCTTTACCTCTTTGGTTAGGTTTATTCCTAGGTATCTTAAGGGTTTTGGTGTGATTGTGAATGGGATAGATTCCTTCAGTTCTCATGCCTCATTCACATTGTTAGTGTATAGACATGCCACTGATTTCTGTGCACTGATTTTGTATCCTGCCATGCTGCTGAATTGCTGCATGAGTTCTAAGCAATTTTGGGGTGGAGTGTTTTGTGTTTTCCACATAAAATGTATCATCTGGGAAGAGAGAGAGTTTGAGTTCTTCTTCGCCAATTTGAATGCCTTTTATTTTGCTTTGTTGTCTGATGGCTGAGGCTAGGAATTCTAGTGCTACGTTGAACAAAAGTGGTGGGAGTGGGCATCCCTGGTCATGTTCCTGACTTTAAGGGAAAAGCTCTCAGTTTTTCCTCATTGAGAATAATATTTGCTGTGGGCTTTTCAGAGATGGCTTTTATGATATTGAGGTATGCTCTTTCTATCCCTATACTTTGAAGAGTTTTAATCAGGAAAGGATGCTGTATTTTTTCAAATGCTTTTTCTGCATCAGTTGAGAGGATCATATGGCTCTTGTCCTTTCTTTTATTAATGTGCTCTTTCATGTTGATTGATTTGTGGATGTTGAACCACCCTTGCACCCCAGGAATAAATCCCACCTGGCCGTGGTGAATAATCCTTTTATTATCATAATCCAACAATATTGAACTGTTGGATCCTATTGGCTAGTCTCTTGGTGAGTATTTTTGCATCCATGTTCGTCATGTTCGCCTGTAATTCTTTTTGTTGGGGTCTTTGGTTTTGGGATCAAGGTAATGCTGGCCTCACAGAAAAAGTTTGGATGTTTTCCTTCCATTTCTGTTTTTTGAAACAGCTTCAGGACAATAGGTATGATTTCTTCTTCAAATGTTTGGTAGAATTCCCCTGGGAAGCCATCTGGCCCTGGACTCTTGTTTTTTGGGAGCTTTTTGATTACTGTTTCAATTTTCTTGCTGGTTATTGGTCTGTTCAGATGGTCTATTTCTTCCTGTTTTGGTCTTGGTAGTTCATATATTTCCAGGAATTCATCCATCTCTTCCAGATGACCTAATTTGTTGGCAATCCCCCAAGCTGCTGGTAATAAGTTCTAGTAATTGTATCTATTTCCTTGGTATTGGTCGTGATTTCTCCCCTTTCATTTAGGATTTTATTAATTTGGGTCTTTTCTTTTCTCTTTTGCACAGGTCTGGCCCAAGGTTTATCAGTCTTATTTGTTCTTTCAAAGAACCAGCTTCCAGTTTCTTTGATCTGTTCTACTGTTCTTCCAGCTTCTATTTCATTGATTTCTCCTCTAATCTTTATTATTTCTCTTCTCCTGCTTGGTTTAGGCTTTATTTGCTTTCTTTCTCTAGCTCCTTTAGGTATAAGGTTAACTTGTGCATTTGGGATTTTTCTAAGTTTCTGATAGAGGCTTGGATGGCTATGTACTTCCCTCTAAAGACCGGGTTTGCAGTATTCCATAGGTTTTTTTTTTTTTAATTAATTTTATTATGTTATGTTAACCACCATACATTACATCATTAGTTTTTGATGTAGTGTTTCATGATTCATATTTTGTGTATAACACCCAGTGCTATCCCATAATTTTTGAACTGATGTGTTTTCATTTTCATTGGTTTGCATTAATTGTTTAAATTCTTTAATTTTCTGGTTGACCCATTCATTCTTTAACATGATGTCCTTTAACCTCCAGGTGTTTGAGTTCTTTCTAAATTTCTTCTTGTGATTGAGTTCCAGTTTCAAGGCATTGTAGTCTGAAAATATTCAGGGAATAATCTCAATCTTTTGGTATTGATTGAGACCTGACTTGTGACCCAGTATGTGATCTATTGTGAAGAAAGTTCCATGTGCACTCAAGGAGAATGTGTATTCTGTTGTTTTAGGATGGAATGTTCTGTGTATATCTACGAAGTCCATCTGGTTCAATGTGTCATTCAAAGCTCTTGTTTCTTCATTGATCTTCTGCTTAGATGATCTGTGCATTTTTGTGAGTGGAGTGTTGAAGTGTCCTAGTATCATTGTATTATTATCATGAGTAACCGTTGAAAGATATGAATTTAGTGCCACTGTACTGCCTGTAAAGTCCCTGTTTCTATATATTGTCTCTGTTAATTTCTGATCTATATATCTTGGGGTCTTTCTTCATTTATAGAATCCCCCTTAATATTTCTTGCAGGGCTGGCTTGGTGGTTATATATTCTTTCAGATTCTGCCTATCCTGGAAGCTCTTTCAGAATGACAGCCTTGCTGGATAAAGTATTCTTGGCTGCATGTTCTCCTCATTTAGTACACAGAATATGTCTTACCAGCCCTTTCTGGCTTATCAGGTCTCTGTGGATACATCTGATATTATTCTGATGTTCCTTCCTCCATACGTAGAAATCTCTTCCCCCAAGCTGCTCTCAGGATAGCTTCCTTGGCTCTAATATTTGCAAGCTTCACTATTATATGTCGGTTTTGATCTATTTTTATTGATTTTGGGAGGGGTCCTCTCTGCCTCTTGGACATAAATGCTTGTTTCCTTCCCAAGATTAGGGAAGTTCTTAGCTATGATTGTTCAAATACACTTTCTTGTCCTCTCTGCACCCCCTCGGGGATCCCAATAATTCCGACATTGGAACATTTAGTGGCATCATTGATCTCTCATCTATTTTCAGGAGCTATTAGCTGCCCAACCCTATCTTCCTCACCTTCCTTCTTTTCTATCAGCTTATCTTCTAGAACACTGATTCGCTCTTCTGCCTCATTTACCCTGGCTGTTAGTGTATCCTGTTTAGACAACATCACATTCATAGTATTTTTTAGGTCAGCCTGACTAGTCCTTATTTCTGCTCTTAGAGATTCTATCTTGTCATTAGTGCTTTTTTTTCAAGCCTAGCTATTGACTTCATGCTTGCTATCCTGAATTCTGTTTCTGACATCTTTCTTATATCCATATCCATTAGTTCTGTGGCAAAAGTCATTGTCTCTGGTTCTTTTGTTTGTTGAGAGTTCCAACCGTCCCTCTGAGGGATGGTTGAGCAAATGAACAGAGTCCAAGATATCAACCATAACCCAAGCAAATTGCACACCAAAAAAATCCGAAGAGGTCGAAAGCTACCACGATACACACCAAAGTCAACATGATCTAAAACAATTTTTAAAAAAAGAAAAAAAAAAAAAGGAGGCAGAGAGAGAGATTATAATCTCTCAGGGTGGACAAAGCCGGGTGATCTGCCTGTCCCTGATTGATTTTTGGTCTGTGTGTTAGAAGACACTGTATCACAAAATTGCAAAGAAATCAGAACTTATCAAGATAAAATTGAATACAGTGAAAAACGGACCAGTATGGAGTATAAATGTATAAAACGTAGATGTGAAAAAATGAAAGTTAAAAAGCCACTTATAAACATAAGTTGTGAAATAAGGATCTATACGAAAAGGGAAAAGTGTTAAAAAAAAAAGAAACAAAAAAGAATTGTAAAATTTTAGCCTGAAGGGAAAAAAATCATGAGGGAACAGCTGGAGCTCCCTATATTATCTTCCCCTGGCGTTGGAGTTTTACAGTCCTGTTGGAAATAAGCTTATCATCCACCTGTGCTTCCTGCTGTTCGGCTTCTCAGGCACCTTTGCTTAGATTGAGTTGCCCCACCCCTGTCATGGGCTTAATGTGAGCTGATGATCTGTGTGGCTTTGTTCCCTGGTGGCTTTCCACTTCTCTTTAGAGGGTAAGAGTAAATACTGCTATGTGGGAATCTCTGGCCCAGAGCCACAAGGTCGTGGTCCCTTTTCTTCAATAAATCTCCATGTCAAACTGTATCCACTTCTATGTGTACCAAACTCCACAGACTCACGCAATTCTTGCCCACTGTACCTGTCCCAGGGGAGATACAGGGACCCACGAGCATCGCTGAGCTTTGTGACTTTGTAATTGCTAGTGGCTGTAGGGCTTGATCATGCACCCTCTTCCACAGCTCCCAGATCACCCTGGGTGCTGCCACAGTGTCCCTTAGGGGGTCACACTGCCCTGAAAGCTGTTGCCCAGTCATGGGCACAGCCTGTTTGTGTGCCAAACTGCCAAATCCTGTGGGTCCCACCTGCTGCACCTCTCCCGGGGGAGTTCCAGGGACTTGTGAATGTCTCTGTGAGTTGTGACTTTGCAATTGCTAGCGGCCATGGGCTCACGAGTGCACCCTCTTCCACAGCTCCCAGGTCTCGCTGGTTCCTGCTCCAGTGTCCTTTCGTGGGCTACACTGCCCTGAGAGCCTTTGCCCTGTTGTGGGCACAAACCATTTTATATTTCCCTTAGGATGTTAGACAGCCTGCACCTTCTAGTCCTTTTCTGGGTGGTCAGGCAGAGAACAGTCTCCCTACCGGCTGGGCTTGCTGTTTATGGTGACCGGAGCTGAGAGTCCTTTCTGGGCTCGCTGACTATAACCAGTCTCCCTGATCCATTGTTTGGGTACTCTATTGGTTCAGGCTCTCCCATTCTTTCTGAGTCTCCTGGGATCCTGAGACCACAATGATCCACCTACATTTCTGCCCTATTCATCCCCTGTGCCCTTTTTGGAATGGGGTGTCTCTCACTAGAGCAGATTTCCAAGGGTCCTGATTTTTTGTTCTGGTGCTGTATCATTTTCCAGTGGCCAGGGTATGGAGGCTCCTTCCCCCCTCCATTTACTTTCAGATATTTCCCCCAAAGATTCAAGGTTCCACACCTCCTACCTTGCAAAAAGTAATTGTTTTTCTGCTTGTAGAGATCCAGATAAATCTTCTTGCATCTCAGGTTGAATTCGTGTGTGTTCAGAATGGTTTGATAAATATCCAGCTAAATTTGAGGGTCCAGATGAAATGAGGTCCCCTACTCTGCTGCCATCCTGCCCCCCTCAGGAAATCTGAATTCTTATGTGAAAACACCTGCTTATACAATGTGTCAACTAATTTTAAAGAAAAATAAAAGCATTAACAATTAAGCTGGGTGTGTGCCAAGGAAAGTGTGACTTCAGATAAGTGGCATGTAATCTCTGCTTGGCCCTGCAGTTCTTGGCCTTCAGGTCTGTGTCCACTGCTCTGCTGTGGCTTCTCCCGGTAGGAACAATACCTGGCTCACCTCTGCAGTCCCTGGTTAGAGCAAGGGACTGGCTCAGTAAGCATTGCATGAAACAAACATTTGTTGAATGAATAAATGCGTGAGGGCACAAATAAATGAAGAAATGAATGAATTTGAAATGAGTGCTCGTCTGTTGCCCTGTGACTTCCTGCAGAGCTGTTGACTGTGACCCTGTAGTGTCCACTCGGGATGAAAGTGAAATGGGAAGCAGAACAAGATTAGCAGTTGGCGAGAGTGAGTGGCTAGACAGGCTTTGAAACAGATGGGACTCCACATTGGGGAAGTTTTCCGTGGGTTCCATCAGTTTAGAAGGCTGTAGCAGGCTCCATGGTTCCAGGCTCACTCAGACTTAGGGGAGGCCAAGGTTGTGTGGTGAAGGTTCTGACGCAGGCAGCCTATTCCAGGCTCCCTCAGTTAGGGCTCCAACCCCACCCAACTTCCTCACTGACCACCAAAGCTGGAGGTTGGGATGTGGGTGGTGGGAAGTTGGGTCTTTTTCTTGGGGAGACTCAGAGCCCCCTATTAGGGCGTGATGAAGGGAAGGGAAAGTTCTCTATCCTCAATGTCTTAGCTGGACTAAGAATTAAATTGACATGAGACAGAATAGGAGAAAATACCAAAGTTTTATTACATGCGTAGAGACCCAATAAGGAAATTGAGGCCCAAGGAAGTGACCAAGGCAGGCAGTTTTTATATGTTTTTTAGACAAAGAAACAATAAATCTGTGAGGCATTGACAGTATAAAGAAAACTTAACTTTGGGAGCTTCAATTTGTAAGGGATTCTGAAAAGAGTTTGGGCAGGGTGGTTAATTTGTAAAAAGTAACAAATGTTGTTTATACAGACTTCTTTGCTCTAAATTCCCCACCTTTGGTGATAAGGATGTCTCTTTACTCCCTCCTACAGGGAAGGTCACTTTCACATGGAGAAGTATTTCCTGCTTTCAGGGGGACAGAGGAGAGTCTGACTGTCCTTCTAGCACAGGGTGTCTCTTAGGTAACTTTTATTTAAAATAATTGATATGCCAAAGTGGTACATTTTGGGGTAGTCTACCTTTGACCCCTACAATGAATTGGGGCAATTTTCCTGGTTCTGGACAGTGACTCTGGAGGTTGCCACTGGGGAAAAAAGGTGTGAAATGTGTGAGGAACTCAGCCATGTGTTATGTTAAAACAAATGGGTAAACAAGTGAGCAGACAGAGGCTCCAGTCCTGTCTTCATGCTTCTTCCCCCACACCCAGGACAAGAGTGGGGCTATCTCTGCCTATCTCACCTTCTCCACCATTGTCCTGCTGTTGGCCCACAAGGAAGTTCACCACTTCTAAGTTGTTTATTTTGTAATGGAAGGTGACACCAGGTACACAGTGGGACCCCTTCCCCCCAGGCCCTGCCTGTACTCTGTTGCCTGTGGGACTCTGGGTGAAAGCTCATGGCAGACTGGAGATATCAGAGCTGGGTTCCAGTCCTAGCTCTGTCAGACTTGCTGAGTGGGCTTTGGAAGTCATTCATTCCCTTGTCCAGGTCACCATTTTCTTACCCACTAAATGAGGAGACAGGATTGGTTGACCTTTAGTCATTTCTACCATTGACTCCAGGCTTTGCTGGAGTCTTGGGGGGCTCCACCAATTACACAGGCCTTATACCTCTCAGGGTCTTGTTCCTGCCCCATGTGAGGCTCCCCCAGCAAAGGAAGTCAGGCTCTCGCTCCCCATAGGGCAGATGGCACCTGGGGCCCAAGCCCCTTCCTGGCCACACAACCTGCTGCCTCTTTCTTCATACATCCTTTCACCCTCATTGCCCTCCCTCCCTTCTTCCCTCTCAGCCCTCAGCCCAGGACTCCCAGATGCCTTGGATTTTTTTTTTTTCCTGAAGTAGGCTCCATGCCCAGTGCAGAGCCCAATGTGGGGCTTGGACTCACGGTCCTGAGATCAAGACCTGAGCTGAAATCAAGAGTTGGATGCTTAGTGGACCGAAACTCCCAGGCACCCCTCCCCCCTTTTTAAA
>NW_022590019.1:0-33531 GCF_004348235.1 Phoca vitulina
AGGGGCAACGCTGCTAGCCCCGAAACCATGGTGTGATTTGTGAGCTGCCTTCTGTACCGGCCTGTCTCTACCCCGATTTTACGAAATGGAACCCATCCCCAGGCTCTCACCCGCAGCACAACCTAAACTGCTTCCTCTCCCAGAGAGGCCGTCGGAAGCTAAAACACTGTTTCTCTACACTGTTGTTCCTTCGAGTATGAATGCTAGCGATTAGACTTCCATGCAAATTGGGGCCGCTGTGCTAGCTAAATCAAGCATGCGGGGAGTCTTGTCCTGCCTTTTCCTGGGGCCTGAGTCTCACTTGTAAAAGCTTTGGACTCTCTAGCTGTGCTCTCAAGCACACACTCAACAATATGCTTCCACCCTCAGGAGCGGCTGTTTTTGCTGAAGCACGGATTCTGTACCGAGTTTTTCCTTCGAGTTAGGTGACTGAATTTCAGCCTGCACGCCCCGCCGGGGCAGCGCTTCTAGCCCCATAATCATGATTTGATTTGTGAGCTGCCATTTGTACGGGCCTGTCTCTACCCCGATTTTACGAAATGGCACCAGTCCTGTGACTCTCACCCACACTAAACCCTAAACTGCTTCCTCCCACAGAGAGGTCGTCGGAAGCTGAAACACTGTTTCTGTACACTGTTGTTTCTTCGAGTTAGAATGCTAGCGATTAGACTTCCATGCAAAAGTAGGGCCACTGTGCTAGCTAAATGAAACACACCGGGAGTCTTGTCTTGCCTTTGCTGGGGCCTGAGTCTCACTCGTAAAGGGCTTTGGACTCCCTTGCGGTGCTCTCACGCATGCACACAACAAAATGCTTCCACCCTCAGGAGTGGCTGTTTTCAATGAAGCACAGATTCTCTACCGAGTTTTTCCTTCGAGTTAGGTGGCTGGCTTTCAGCCTGCATGCACCCTTGGGGCAATTCTACTAGCCCCATAACCATGATGTGATTTGTGAGCTGCCTTCTGTACCGACCTGTCTCTACCCCGATTTTACGAAATGGAACCAGTCCCGTGGCTCTCACCCAAACTAAAACCTAAACTGCTTCCTCCCACAGAGAGGTCATTGGAAGCTAAAACCCTGTTTCTGTACACTGTTGTTTGTTCGAGTAGAACCCTACTGATTAGACTTTAATGCAAAAGTAGGGCCGCTGTGCTAGCTTAGTCAAACACATGGGGAGTGTTGTTCTGCCTTTTGGTGGGGCCTGAGTCTCACTCGTAAGAGCTTTAGACTCCCTTGCGGTGCTCTCACGCATGCACACAACAAAATGCTTCCACCATCAGGAGCGGCTGTTTTCAATGAAGCACAGATACTCTACCGAGGTTTCCTTCGTGTTAGGTGGCTGACTTTCAGACTGCACGCTCCCCCGTGGCCACGCTACTAGCCCCATAAACATGATGTGATTTGTGAGCTGCCTTCTGTTCCGGCCTGTCTCTACCCCGATTTTACGAAATGGAACCCATCCCCAGGCTCTCTCCCACAGTACACCCTAAAGGGCTTCCTCCCACAGAGAGGTCGTCGGAAGATAAAACAGTGTTGATGTACACTATTGTTTCTTCGAGTTAGAATTCTAGCGATTAGACTTCTACGCAAAAGTAGGGCTGTTGTGCTAGCTAAATCATACACACCGGGAGTCTTGTCCTGCCCTTTGATGGGGTTTGACTCTCACTCGTAAAAATCTTTGGTCTCCCTTGCAGTGCTCTCACGCACGTACACAACAAAATGCTTCCACCCTCAGGAGCGGCTGTTTTCAATGAAGCACTGATTCTCTACCGAGTTTTTCCTTCGAGTTAGGTTGCTGACTTTCAGCCTGCACGAGCCTCAGGGGCAACACTGCTAGCCCCGAAACCATGGTGTGATTTGTGAGCTGCCTTATGTACCGGCCTGTTTCTACACCGTTTTTACGAAATGGAACCCATCCCCAGGCTCTCACCCGCAGCACAACCTAAACTGCTTCTTCCCACAGAGAGGTCGTCGGAAGCTAAAACACTTTTTCTCTACACTGTTGCTCCTTCGAGTTAGAACGCTAGCGATTAGACTTCCATGCAAAAGTAGGGCCGCTGTGCTAGTTAAATCAAGCACGCGGGGAGTCTTGTCCTGCCTTTGGCTGGGGCCTGAGTCTCACTCGTAAAAGCTTTGGTCTCCCTAGCTGTGCTCTCAACCACGCACACAACAAAATGCTTCCACCCTCAGGAGCGGCTGTTGTCGCTGAAGCACGGATTCTGTACCGAGTTTTTCCTTCGAGTTAGGTGGCTGAATTTTCAGCCTGCACGCTCCGCGGGGGCAAAGCTACTAGCCCCATAACCATGATTTGATTTGTGTACTGCCATTTGTACGGGCCTGTCTCTACCCCGATTTTACGAAATGGCACCAGTCCCGTGACTCTCACCCACACTACACCTAAACAGCTACCTCCCACAGAGAGGTCGTCGGAAGCTAAAACACTGTTTCTGTACACTGTTGTTTCTTCGAGTTAGAATGGTAGTGATTAGACTTCCATGCAAGAGTAGGGCCACTGTGCTAGCTAAATGAAATACACCGGGAGTCTTGTCTTGCCCTTGCTGGGGCCTGAGACTCACTCGTAAAGAGCTTTGGACTCCCTTGCAGTGCTCTCACGCATGCACACAACAAAATGCTTCCACCCTCAAGAGCGGCTGTTTTCAATGAAGCACAGATCCTCTACCAAGTTTTTCCTTCGGCTTAGGTGGCTGGCTTTCAGGCTGCACGCACCCCCGGGACAATGTTACTAGCCCCATAACCATGATGTGATTTGTGAGCTGCCTTCTGTACCGACCTGTCTCTACCCTGATTTTACGAAATGGAACCAGTCCCGTGGCTCTCACCCAAATTAAACCCTAAACTGCTTCCTTCCACGGAGAGGTCATTAGAAGCTACAAGCCTGTTTCTGTACACTGTTGATTGTTCGAGTAGAACCCTACTGATTAGACTTCAATGCAAAAGTAGGGCCGCTGTGCTAGCTTAGTCAAACACATGGGGAGTGTTGTTCTGCCTTTTGCTGGGGCCTGAGTCTCACTCGTGAAAAGGTTTGGAATCCCTTACGGTGCTCTCATGCATGCACACAACAAAATGCTTCCGCCCTCAGTAGCGTCTGTTTTCGCTGAAGCACGGATTCTCTACCGAGGTTTCCTTCGTGTTAGGTGCCTGACTTTCAGCCTGCACGCTCCCCCATGGCCACGCTACTAGCCCCATAAACATGATGTGATTTGTGAGCTGTCTTCTGTCCCGGCCTATCTCTACCCCGATTTTATGAAAGGGAACCCATCCCCAGGCTCTCACACACAGTACACCCTAAACTGCTTCCTCCCACAGAGAGGTCGACGGAAGCTAAAACACTGTTTCTGTACACTGTTGTTTCTTCGAGTTAGAACCCTACCAATTAGACTTCAATGCAAAAGTAGGGCTGCAGTGCATGCTTCGTCAAACACACCGGGAGTCTTGTACTGCCTTTTGGTGGGGCCTGAGTCTCACTCGTAAGAGCTTTAGACTCCCTTGCAGTGATCTCACGCAAGCACACAACAAAATGCTTCCACCCTCAGGAGCGGCTGTTGTCGCTGAAGCACGGATTCTCTAGCGAGTTTTTCTTTCGAGTTAGGTGGATGACTTTCAGCCTGCACGGTCCCCTGGGGCAACGCTACTAGCCCCATAACCATGATGTGATTTGTGAGCTGTCTCCTGTACCGGCCTGTCTCTACCCGATTTTTCGAAATGGAACTCATCCCCAGGCTCTCTCCCACAGTACACCCTAATCGGCTTCCTCCCACAGAGAGGTCGTCGGAAGATAAAACAGTGTTTCTGTACACTGTTGTTTCTTCGACTTAGAATTCTAGTGATTCGACTTCTATGCAAAAGTAGGGCCGCTGTGCTAGCTAAATCGTACACACCGGCAGTCTTGTCCTGCCCTTTGATGGGGTTTGAGTCTCACTCGTAAAAAGCTTTGGACTCACTTGCAATGCTCGCACGCACGCACCCAACAAAATGCTTCCACCCTCAGGAGCTGCAGTTTTCACTGAAGCACGGATTCTGTACCGAGTTTTTCCTTCGACTTAGGTTGCTGACATTCAGCTTGCACGCTCCCCCAGGGCAAAACAACTAGCCCCTAACCATGATGTGATTTGTGAGCTGCCTTCTGTACCGGCCTCTCTCTGCCCCGATTTTACGAAACGGAACCCATCTCCAGGATCTCACCCACAGCCCAACCCAAAAATGGTTCCTCCCACAGAGAGATCGTCGGAAGCTAAAACACTGTTTCTGTACACTTTTGTTTCTTCGAGTTAGAACGCTAGTGATTAGAATTCCATGCAAAAGTAGGGCCACTCTGCTAGCTTAATCAAACACAAGGGTAGTTTTGTCTTGCCTTTTGCTGGGGCCTGAATCTCATTCGGAAATAGCTTTGGACTCCCTTGCAGTGCTCTCACCCACGCACACAACAAAATGCTTCCACCCTCAGGAGCGGCTGTTTTCGCTGAAGCCCAGATTCTCTAGCGAGTTTTTCCTTTGAGTTAGGTGGCTGACTTTCAGCCTGCACGGTCCCCTGGGGCAACGCTACCAGCCCCATAACCATGATGTGATTTGTGAGCTGCCTTCTGTACCGGCCTGTCTCTACCCCGATTTTACGAAATGTAACCAGTCCCGTGGATCTCACCCATACTACACCCTAAACTAATTCCTCCCACAGAGAGGTCGAGAGAAGCTAAAACACTGTTTCTGTACACTGTTTTTTCTTCGAGTTAGAACGCTAGTTATTAGACTTCCATGCAAAAGTAGGGCCCAGTGCTAGCTTAATTAAACACATGGGGAGTCTTGTCCTGCCTTTTCCTGGGGCCTGAGGCTCACTCGTAAAAAGTTCTGGAATCCCTTGCAGTGCTCGCACGCACTCATGCAACAAAATGCTTCCACTGTCAGGAGGGGCTTTTTTCGCTGAAGCACAGATTCTCTACCGAGTTTTTCCTTAGAGTTAGGTGGCTGAGTTTCAGCCTGCACGCTCCCCCGTGGCAACAGTATTAGCCCCATAACGATGATGTGATTTGTGAGCTGCCTTCTGTTTCAGCCTGTCTCTACCCCGATTTTACGAAATGGAACCCCTCCCTTGGTACTCATCCACAGTACACCCTAAACTGCTTCCTCCCACAGAAAGTTCGTCGGAAGCTAAAACACTCTTTCTGTACAGTGTTGTTTCTTAGAGTTAGAACGCTAGCGATTAGACTCCCATGCAAAATAGGGCCGCTGTGCTAGCTAAATCAAACACGCGGGGAGTCTTGTCCTGCATTTTGCTGGGGCCTGAGTCTCACACGTAAAAAGCTTTCGACTCCCTTGTAGTGCTCTCACACACGCACACAAGAAAATGTTTCCACCCTCAGGAGCGGCTGTTTTCAATGAAGAATGGATTCTCTAGCGAGTTTTTCCTTCGAGTTAGGTGGCTGACTTTTAGCCTGCCCGCACCCCCAGGGCAACGCTACTAGCCCCATAACCATGAGGTGCTTAGTGAGCTGCCTTGTGTACAGGCCTGTCTCTACCCCGATTTTACGAAATGGAAACCATCCCCAGGCTCTCACCCAGAGTACACCCTCATCGGCTTCCTCCCACAGAGAGGTCGTAGGAAGCTAAAACACTTTTTGTGTACACTGTTGTTTCTTCATGTTAGAATGCTAGCGATTAGTCATCCATTCAAAAGTAGGGCCGCAGTGCTAGCTTAATCACACACATGGGGGGTCTTGTCCTCCCTTTTCCTGGAGCCTGAGTCTCACTCGTAAAAAGCCTTGCAATCCCTTGCAGTGCTCACACGCACGTGTACTACAAAATGCTTCCACTGTCAGGAGCGGCTGTTTTCGCTGAAGCACGGATTCTGTAGTGAGTTTTTCCTTCGAGTTAGGTGGCTGACTTTCAGCCTGCACGCACTCACGCGGCAACGATACTAGCCCCATAACAATGATGTGATTTGTGAGCTGCCTTCTGTACCGGACTGTCTCTACCCCGATTTTTCGAAATAGAACCCATCCCCCGGCTCTCACCCACAGTACACCCTAAACAGCTTCCTCCCACATAGAGGACGTCGGAAGCTAAAACACTCTTTATGTACACTGTTCTTTGTTCAAGTTAGAACCCTACCGATTAGACTTCCATGCAAATGTAGGGCCGCTGTACTAGCTAAATCAGACACACGGGGAGTCTTGTCCTGCCTTTGCTTGGCCTGAGTATCACTCGTAAAAAGCTTTGGACTCCCTTGCAGTGCTCGCATGCACACACACAACAAAATGCTTCCACCGTCAGGAGCGGCTGTTTTCGCTGAAGCACGGATTCTCTACCAAATTTTTCCTTCATGTTAAGTGGCTGACGTTCAGCCTGCACGCACCCCGGGGGCAATGCTACTAGCCCAATAACCATGATGTGATTTGTGAGCTGCCTTCTGTACCGGCCTGTCTCTACCCCGATTTTACAAAATGGAACCAGTCCCATAGCTCTCATCCATAATTCACCCTAAACTGCTTCCTCCCACAGAAAGGTCGTCGGAAGCTAAAATACTGTTTCTGTACACTGTTGTTTCTTCGAGTTAGAACGCTAGCGATTAGACTTCCATGCAAAAGTAGGGCCGCTGTGCTAGCTAAATCAAACCCACGGGGAGTCTTGTCCTGCCTTTTGCTGGGGCCTGAGTCTCACTTGGAAATAGCTTTGGACTCCCTTGCTGTGCTCTCACGTACGCACACAACAAAATGCTAACATGCTCAGGAGCGGCTGTTTTCGCTGAAGCACGGATTCTCTACCGAGTTATTCCTTCGAGTTAGGTGCTTGAATTTGTGCCTGCACGCTCCCCCGGGGCAACGATACTAGCCCCATAACCTGATGTGATTTGTGAGCTGCCTTCTGTACCGGCCTGTCTCTACCCCGATTTTACGAAATGGAACCAGTCCCGTGGCTGTCACCCACCCTACACCCTAAACTGCTTCGCCCCACAGAAAGTTCATCGGAAGCTAAAACAGTTTCTGTACACTGTTGTTTCTCCGAGTAACAACGCTAGCAATTACAATTCCATGAAAATTAGGGCCGCTGTGCTAGCTAAATCAAAAACGCGGGGATTCTTTCCTGCCTTTTGCTGCGGCCTGAGTCTCACTCGTAAAAAGGTTTGGACTCCCAACCCATGATCTCACGCACGCACACCACAAAATGCTTCCACCCTCAGAAGCGGCTATTTCGCTGAAGCACGGATTCTCTACCGAGTTTTACCTTCGAGATAGGTGGCTGACTTTCAGGCTGCACGCTCCCCCGGGGCAACGCTAGTAGCCCCATAACCATGATGTGTTTGGTCAGCTGCCTTCTGTACCAGCCTGTCTCTACCCCGATTTTTTGAAATGGAACCCATCCCCAGGCTCTCACCCACACTACACCCTAAACTGCCTCCTCCCATGGAGAGGTCATTGGAAGCTAAAACACTCTTTATGTACACTTTTCTTTTTCGATTTAGAACCCTACCGATTAGACTTCCATGCAAAAGTAGAGCCGCTGTGCTAGCTAAATCAAACACAGGGGGAGTCTTGTCCTGCCTTTTGTGGGGCCTGAGTCTCACTCGTAGAAAGCTTTGGACTCCCTTGCAGTGCTCGCACGCACGCACCCAACAAAGTGCTTCCACCCTCAGGAGCTGCAGTTTTCGGTGAAGCACGGATTCTCTACCGAGTTTTTCCTTCGAGTTAGGTGGCTGACATTCAGCCTGCACCGTCCCCGAGGGCAACACTACTAGCCCCTAACCATGATGTGATTTGTGAGCTGCCTTCTGTACCGGCCTCTCTCTACCCCTACTTTATGAAATGGAACCCATCCCCAGGCTCTCACCCACAGCACAACCTAAAGGGCTTCCACCCACAGAGTCGTTGGAAGCTAAAACACTGTTTCTGTACACTTTTGTTTCTTCAAGTTAGAACGCTAGCGATTAGACTTCCATGCAAAAGTAGGGTCGCTGTGCTAGCTTAATCAAACACACGGGGAGTCTTGTCCTGCCTTTTGCTGGGGCCTGAGTCTCACTTGGAAATAGCTTTGGACTCCCTTGCTGTGCTCTCACGCACGCACACAACAAAATGCTAACATGCTCAGGAGCGGCTATTTTCGCTGAAGCACGGATTCTCTACCGAGTTATTCCTTTGAGTTAGGTGGCTGACATTCAGCCTGCACGCTCCCCCGGGGCAAAACAACTAGCCCCATAACCATGATGTGATTTGTGAGCTGCCTTCTGTACTGGCCTGTCTCTATCCCTATTTTAGGAAATGTAACCAGTCCCGTGGATTTCACCCATACTACACCTTAAACTGATTCCTCCCACAGAGAGGTCGTAGGAAGCTAAAACACTGTTTCTGTACACTGTTTTTTCTTCGAGTTAGAATGCTAGTTATTAGACTTCCATGCAAAAGTAGGGCCGCAGTGCTAGCTTAATCAAACACACAGAGAGTCTTGTCCTGCCTTTTCCTGGGGCCTGAGGCTCACTCGTAAAAAGCTCTGGAATCCCTTGCAGAGCTCGCACCCACGCATACAACAAAATGCTTCCGCTGTCAGGAGGAGCTGTTTTCGCTGAAGCACGGATTCTCTAGCGAGTTTTTCCTTCGAGTTAGGTGGCTGACTTTCAGCCTGCACGCTCCCCCGCGGCAACGCTACTAGCCCCATAACCATAATGTGATTTGTGAGCTGCCTTCTCTTCCGGCCTTTCTCTACCCCGATTTTACGAAATGGAAACCATCCCCAGGCTCTCACCCACAGTACACTCTAAACTGCTTCCTCACACAGAGAGGTCGTCGGAAGCTAAAACACTGTTTCTGTACACTGTTCTTTTTTCGAGTTAGAATGCTAGTTATTAGACTTCCATGCAAAAGTAGGGCTGCAGTGCTAGCTTAATCAAACACACGGGGAGTCTTGTCCTGCCTTTTCCTGGGGCCTGGGGCTCACTCGTAAAAAGGTTTGGAATCCCTTGCAGTGCTCTCATGAACGCACACAACAAAATGCTTCCACCATCAGGAGCGGCTCTTTTTGCTGAAGCAAGGATTCTCTTCCGAGTGTTTCCTTCGAGTTAGGTGGCTGACATTCAGCTTGCACGCTCCCTGGGGCAATGCTACTAGCCCCATAACCATGATGTGATTTGTGAGCTGCCTTCTGTACTGGCCTGTGTGTACTCCGATTTTACAAAATGGAACCTGTCCCATGGCTCTCACCCATACTACACCCTAAACTGCTTCCTTCCACAGAGAGGTCGTCGGAAGCTAAAACACAGTTTCTGTACACTGTTTTTTCTTCGAGTTAGAACGCTAGTTATTAGACTTCCATGTGAAAGTAGGGCCGCAGTGGTAGCTTAATCAAACACACGGGGAGTCTTGTCCTGCCTTTTCCTGGGGCCTGTGGCTCACTCGTAAAAAGCTCTGGAATCCCTTGCAGTGCTCGCACGCACTCATACAACAAAATGCTTCCACTGTAAGGAGGGGCTGCTTTCGCTGAAGCACGGATTCTCTACCGAGTTTTTCCTTCAAGTTAGGTGGCTGACTTTCAACCTGCACGTTCCCCCATGGCAACGCTACTAGCCCCATACCACGATATGATTTGTGAGCTGCCTTCTGTTCCAGTCTGTCTCTACCCCGATTTGACGAAATGGAACCCATCCCCAGGCTCTCACCCACAGTATACCCTAAACTGCTTCCTCCCACAGAGAGGTCGTCGGAAGCTAATACACTGTTTCTGTACACTGTTGTTTCTTCGAGTTAGAACCCTACCGATTAGACTTCAATGCAAAAGTAGGGCCGCAGTGCTAGCTTAGTCAAACAGGTGGGGAGTCTTGTTCTGCCTTTTGCTGGGGCCTGAGTCTCACTGGTAAAAAGCTTTGGACTCCCTTGCAGTGCTCTCATGCATGCACACAAGAAAATGCTTCCACCCTCAGGAGCGGCTGTTTTCGCTGAGGCACGGATTCTCTACCGAGTTTTTCCTTCGAATTAGGTGGCTGAATTTCAGCCTGCACGCATCCCCAGGGCAACGCTCCTAGCCCCATAACCTTGATGTGATTTGTGAGCTGCCTTTTGTACCGCCATGTCTCTATCCCAATTTTACAAAATGGAACCCATCCCCAGGCTCTCACCCACAGTACACCCTGAACTGCTTCCTCCCACAGAGAGGTCGTCGTAAGCTAAAACACTGTTTCTGTACACTCTTGTTTCTTCGTGTTAGAACGCTAGCGATTAGACTTCCATGCAAAAGTAGGGCCTTAGTGCTAGCTAAATCAAACACACTGGGAGTCTTGTTTTGCCTTTTGCTGGGGCCTGAGTCTCACTCGCAAAATGGCCTTGGACTCCCTTGCAGTTCTCTTACACATGCACATAGCAAAATGCTTCCATCCTCAGGAGCAGCTATTTTAGCTGAAACACGGATTCTCTCCCGAGTGTTTCCTTCGAGTTAGGTGGTTGGCTTTAGGCCTGCACACACACCCGTGGCAATGGCACTATCCCCATAACCATGATGTGAGTTGAGTGCTGCCTTCTGTACCGTCCTGTCTCTCCCCCGATTTTACGAAATGGAACCCATCCCCGCGCTCTCACCCACAGTACACCCTAAACTGCTTCCTCCCACAGAGAGGTCGTCGATAGCTAAAACACGGTTTTTATACACTGTTGTTTCTTCGAGTTAGAACGCTAGGGATTAGAAGTGCAAACCTTGGGAATGAGTCCCAGCAGAATTCCGAGGGAGAAATAAGCATGGGCAGAAGGCAACTCTCGACTCAACTCTTGTTTCGGGAACCTAGATTGCCTCTCCCGTGTGTGCGTGTAGTCCGAAGTACCATCCACCCAACCTAAAGGAACAAAACTGTAGAGAACCCGTGCCTCAGCAAAGATCACCCTTCGTGAGCGTGAACTTCATCTATTGTGTGTTTTTGTGAAAGCATGAGAAATGGAACCTAAAGGTAACTCTGAGTGAGAAGCAGGCCTGTCAACTCACCTCTTGTTTTCGGATATTAGCACTACTGTATCCTGTGTGCCTGGATACCTAGTTACCAGGCTACTAACACCAGGAATCAATGCTATAGAGTTACTGTGCTTTAGTTAACATTGGCGTTCCTAAAGCTGGAGGAATTTTACAGTGCTCGTGTATGAGAGACTGGGGAAAGAGTTCCATACATGAAATGGAGTGAGAAACAGGCCGGTGTGGAAGGCAGCTCTCACCTCACCTCTTGTTTATGAGGCTAGCACCCTTGTTCGGGTGTGCCCACAGGCCTAAAACCACCTAACTCAAAGGAACAGCTCTGGTGAGAATTCCTGCTTCAGCTAAAATAGCCATGCCTGAGGGTGGACGCATTTTGCTGTGTGCATGCATGAGCGCACTGCAAGGGAGTCCAAAACCATTTTCCGTGTGAGACTCAGGCCCCAGAAGAAGGCAGAACACGACTCCCCACTTGTTTCATGAAGCTAGCACTGCGGCCCCACTTTTGCATGGAAGTCTAATAGCTAGTGTTCTAACTCGAAGAAACAACACTGTAGAGAAACCGTGCTTTAGCTACCGTCGACCTCTCTGTGGGAGGAAGCAGTTTAGGGTGTACTGTGCGTGAGACCTGGGGACAGGTTCCATTTCGTAAAATCGAGGGGAGACAGGCCGGTACAGAAGGCAGCTCTGAACTCACATCATGGTTATGGGGCTAGTACCGTTGCCCCGGCTGTGCGTGCAGGCTTAAAGACAACCAAGTAACTCGAAGGAAAAACTCGGTAGAGAATCCGTGCTTCAGCTAAAGTAGCCGCTCCTGAGGGTGGAAGCATTTCGTTGTGTACATGCGTGAGAGCACTGCAAAGGACTCCAAAGCATTTTGCGAGTGAGACTCAGGCCCCTTCAGAAGGCAGAACACGACTCCCCATGTGTTTGATCTAGCTAGCACTGCGGCCCTCCTTTTGCATTGAAGTCTAATCACTAGCGTTCTAACTCGAAGAAACAACAGTGTGGAGAAATCGTGCTTTAGTTACCGTCGACCTCTAGACGGAGTAAGCAGTATACGGAGTACCGTGGATGAGAGCCTGGGGAACGGGTCCATACGTGAAACCAAGGGAGAAATAGATCCGGGCAGAAGGCACCTCTGGACTCAGCTCCTGCTACCTGAAGCTAACACTACTGCTCCATGTGTGCTTGGAATGCTACGTGCTCAACCCTGACTTGAAAGAAACAAGCCTGTAAAGAATTCCAGCTGCAGCTCAATCGCCTACCAGGCTACTAACACCAAGAATCAATGCTATAGAGTTACTGCGCTTTAGCTAACATTGCCATTCCTGAAGCCGGAGGAATTTTACAGTGCTCGTGTATGAGAGACCGGGGAAAGGGTCCCATACATGAAATGAAGTGAGAAACAGGTCGGTGTGGAAGGCAGCTCTCAACTCTCCCCTTGTTTATGAGGCTAGTACCGTTGCCCCGTGTGTGCCTGCAGACCTAAAGCCCACCACCTAACTCAAAGGAACAACTCTGTAGAGAATTCTTGCTTCGGCTAAAATAGCCATGCCTGAGGGTGGACGCATTTTGCTGTGTGCATGCGTGAGCACACTACAAGTGAGTCCAAAACCATTTTCCGTGTGAGACTCAGGCCCCGGCAGAAGGCAGAGCACGACTCCTCACGTGTTTCGTCAAGCTAGCACTGCGGCCCCAATTTTGCATGGAGGTCTAATAGCTAGCATTCTAAATTGAAGTGACAACACTGTAGAGAAACCATGCTTTAGCTACCATCAACCTCTCTGTGGGAGGAAGCATTTTAGGGTGTACTGTGTGTGAGAGCCTGGGGACGGTTTCCATTTCGTAAAATCGGGGGAGAGACAGGCCGGTACAGAAGGCAGCTCACAAATCACATCATGGTTATGGGGCTAGTAGCGTTGCCCTGGGGGTGCGTGCAGCTGAAAGTCAGCCACCTAACTCGAAGGAAAAACTCAGTGGAGAATCCGTGCTTCAGCAAAACAGCTGCTCCTGAGGGTGGAAGCATTTTGCTGTGTGCGTGCGTGGGAGCACTGCAAGGGAGTCACAAACCTAATACGGAGGGAGCCTCAGGCCGCTGCAGAAGGCAGCACACGACTCCCCACTTGGTTCATCAAGCTAGAACTGTGGCCCCACTTTTGCATGGAAATCTAATCTCTAGCGTTCTAACTCGAAGAAACAACAGTGTACAGAAGCCATGCTTTAGCTACCATCGACCTCTCTGTGGGAGGAAGCACTTTACGCTGCACTGTGGGTGAGAGCTTGGGGGACGGGCTCCATACGTAAAATCGAGGAAGAAACAGGCCGGTGCAGAAGGCAGCTGTCAACTCACCTCTTGTTTACGAGGCTAGTACCGTAGCGCCGTGTGTGCTTGCAAGCCTAAAGCCAACCACCTAAGTTCTAGGAACAACTCTGTAGAGAATTCCCGCTTTAGCGAAAACAGCCATTCCTGAGGCTGGAAGTATTTTGCTGTGTGCATGCGTGAGCGCACTGCAAGTGAGTCCAAAACCATTTTCCGTGTGATACTCAAGCACCAGCAGAAGGCAGAACATGATTCCCCACTTGTTTCATGAAGCTGGCACTGCGGCCCCACTTTCGCATGGAAGTCTAATCGCTAGCATTCGACCTCGAACAAACAACACAGTAGAGAAACCGTGCTTTAGCTACCATCGACCTCTCTGAGGCAGGAAGCAGTTTCGGGGCTACCGAGGGTCAGAGCCTGGGGAATGGGTTCCGTACGTGAAACTGAGGGAGAAGAAGTCCGGGCCAGAAGGCACCTCTTGCCTCATCTCTTCCTACCTGCAGCTAACACTACTGCTCCAGGTGTGCTTAGGAATGCTAAGTGCTCCACCCTGATTTCGCCTTAAAAAGCCAGTAAAGAATCCCAGCTTCAGCTCATTCGCCTCTCCACAGGGTGGCAGCATTTTCAACTCAGCTTGAGTGCAAACCTGGGGAAGGAGTCCCAGCAGAATTCGGAGGGAGAAATAAGCATGGGCAGAAGGCACCTCTCGACTCAATTCTTGTTTCGGGAACCTAGATGGGCTTTCCCGTGTGTGCGTGTAGTCCTAAGTGCCATCCACCCAATGCAAAGGAACAAAACTGTAGAGAACCCGTGCCTCAGCAAAGATTGCCCCTCCTGAGCGTGAACTTCCTCTATTGTGTGTTTTTGTGAAAGCATGAGAAATGGAACCTAAACGTAACTCTGAGTGAGAAGCAGGCCTGTCAGGAAGGCTACTGTCGACTCACCTCTTGTCTTAGGAGATTAGCACTGCTGTACCCTGTGTGCCTGGATGTCTAGTTACCAGGCTACTAACACCAAGAATCCATGCTACAGAGTTAGTGCGCTTTAGTTAACATTGCCATTCCTGAAGCTGGAGTAATTTTACGGTGTTCTTGTATGAGCGACCGGGGAAAGGGTCCCATACATGAAATGGAGTGAGAAACAGGCCAGTGCGGAAAGCAGCTCTCAACTCACCCCTTGTTTATGAGGCTAGTACCGTTGCCCCGTGTGTGCCTGCAGGCCTAAAGCCAACCACCTAACTCAAAGGAACAACTCTTTAGAGAATTCTTGCTTCGGCTAAAATAGCCATGCCTGAGGGTAGAAGCATTTTGCTGTGTGCATGCGTAAGCACACTGCAAGTGAGTCCAAAACCATTTTCCGTGTGAGACTCAGGCCCCGGCAAAAGGCAGAACACGATTCCCCACTTGTTTCATGAAGCTAGCACTGCAGCCCCACTTTTGCATGGAAGTCTTATCGCTGGCATTCTAACTCGAAGAAACAACGCTGTAGAGGGACCGTGCTTTAGCTAGCGTCGCTGTTCTGGTGGGTGGAAATATTTTCAGTGTGTGTGTGTGAGATCCCAGCAAATGGTCCCATAATTCACTCCGAGAGAGAAACGGCTTCGTCCAGAAGGCAGCTCTCGAATCAGCTCCAGTTTCATGAAGCTAGCACTCCTCCTGCATGTTTCCATGGAGGCCTAAGTTCCAGGCACCTCCCTCGAAGGAACAACAGTGTAGAGAAACCGTGCTTTAGCTACCGTCGACCTCTCTATGGGAGGTACTACATCCAGGGGCGCCCTGGTGGCTCAGTCGTTAAGCGTCCTTCGGCTCGGGTCTTCATCCCAGAGTCCTGGGTTAGAGCCCCACATCGGGTTCCCTGCTCGGCGGGAAGCCTGCATCTCCCTCTCCCATGCCCCGTTGCTTGTGTTCCCTCTCTTGCTGTGTCTCTCTCTGTCAAAGAAATAAAATCTTTAAAAAAAAAAAAAAAAACCACTACATCCAAAACGAATGATGAACTCTATGTTGGCTAATTGAACATAATGATAAAAATTTTAAAAAAAGATTCAGATTTTCTCCAGAACTACCCTACAGCCCAGCAATTGCACTACTAGTTATTTATCCAAAAGCTACAAACTTAGTGATTTGAAGAGGCACATGCACCCCAATGTTTACAGCAGCAACGTCCACAATAGCTAAAATATGGAAAGAGTCCAGATGCCCATCAACAGATAAAAGGATAAAGAATTTGTTGTGTATTTATGCAATGGTATGTTACTCAGCCATCAAAAACCATGAAGTCTTGCCATTTGCAAAGATGTGGATGGAACTAGAGGGTGTTATGCTAGGTGAAGTAAGTCAGTCAGAGAAAGACAAATACCATATAATTTCACTTGTGTGTGGAATTTAAGAAACAAAACAGATGAGCGTAGGGGAAGGGAAGATAAAATAAGAGAAACAGAGAGAAAGGCAAGTCGTAAGAGACTCTTAGCTCTAGGAAACAAACTGATGTTTGTTGGAGGGAAGGTGGGGGGCATGGGGTAATTTTGTGTTGAGCATTAGGGAAGGCACTTGAGGTAGTGAGCCCTGGGTGTTATACGCAACTGATGAATCACTACCCCTGAAACTAATAATACACTCTATGTTAACTAAACTGAATTTATTTTATTTTATTTTATTTTAACTAAACTGAATTTAAATAAAAAACAAAAAAAATGGAATTCAGATTTCCTGGAACTTTGGAAGATTCAGCAATACCTGGTCCATTTTCTCACTGGCTGCCCTTGCCTGAGGCTGAGTCCAGGCTGTCTCCTCCAGTTAGGAACAATGCCATGGCACATGGCACATTAAGAGTGAGAGGTAGGATATTCTTGGGGCCAAGGCATAATATACACAGGGACTGCCTAGGGCTTTCAGAGGTCAGAGTGGTCAGGAGTGCCTGGGGCAGAGAGAGAAGGCTTCATGAAGACTGGACAGAAAGGCCGGTAGAAGTGGAAGAGGAGACCGTCATCTCTGATGGAAGGGAAGAGGTTGGAAGGAGTGAGGAGTAAAGGGAAGGCACCCATAGTAAGTCCCCCATATGTACTTCCTGGGTCGAGGGCCCAGGTGCCAATAGGACACATTCTTCAGCAAATGTGAGGTCTTCCATATGCCAAGCCCCGGGGTATGTGCTTGGGAGGATATGAGCATGAATAAGAATGCCTGTTGAGGATGTACAGGCAACTGTGAGACAAAGGCAAAATATGTAAACAACAGTATTCCAGGAGAAAAAGTGCTGAGAGCCAGAAGTGGTTTGTGAGCAAATTTCTGGGAGGAAGAGATTGTTTCCAATTAGGAAGAACAGAGCAGGCTCCTGCATGAGGTGTTCATATCTGTGGTAGCTTCCAACCACTTCAGATTTTTTCTTTTTTTTTAACCTTTTTTAAAAATTTTATTGTGTTATGTTAGTCACCATACAATACATCATTGGTTTTTGAGGTGGTGATCCACGATCCATTGTTTTCATATACCACCCAGTGCTCCATGCAGTATGTGACCTCCTTAATACCCATCACCGGGCTAACCAATCCTCCCTCCCCCTCCCCTCTAAAACCCTGTTTGTTTCTCAGATTCCATGGTCTCTCATGGTTCATCTCTCCTTCCAACTCCCACCCCCCTCGTTTTTCCCTTCCTTCTCCTAATGACCTCCGTGCTATTCCTTCTGTTCCACAAATAAGTGAAACCATATGATAATTGACTTTGCTTGACTTATTTCACATAACATAATCTCCTCCAGTCCCATCCATGCTGATGTAAAAGTTGGGTATTCAACCTTTCTGATGGCTGAGTAATTTTCCATTGTACATATGGACCACATCTTCTTTATCCATTCATCTGTTGAAGGGCATCTCGGCTCTTTCCACAGTTTGGCTATTGTGGACATCGCTGCTATGAACATTGGGGTGCATAGGGCCCTTCTTTTCACTCCATCTGTGTCTTTGGGGTAAATACCCAGGAGTGCAATTGCTGGGTCATAGGGTAGCTCTATTTTTAAATTTTTGAGGAACTTCCACACTGTTCTCTAAAGTGGCTGTAGCAGCTTGCATTCCCACCAACAGTGTAAGAGGGTTCCCCTTTCTCCACAACCTCTCCAACATTTGTTGTTTCTTTCCCTGTCCATTTTTGCCATTCTAACTGGTGTAAGGTGGTATCTCAATGTGGTTTTGATTTGGATTTCCCTGATGGCTAATGATGAACACTTTTTCATGTGTCTGTTAGCCATTTGTATGTCTTCTTCAGAGAAGTGTCTTTTCATATCTGCTGCCCACTTTTTGACTTGTTTATTTGTTTTTTGGGTGTTGAGTTTGAGAAGTTCTTTATAGATCTTGGATACCAACCCTTTATCCATAGTGTCATTTGCAAATATCTTCTCCCATTCTGTGGGTTGCCTCTTTGTTTTGTTGACTGTTTCCTTTGCTGTGCAGAAGCTTTTTATCTTGATGAAGTCCCAAAAGGTCCTTTTTGCTTTTGTTTCACTAGCTGTTGGAAATGTATCTTGAAAGAAGTTGCTGTGGGTGATGTCAAAGAGGTTACTGCCTATGTTCTCCTCTAGGATTTTGATGGATTCCTGTCTCACATTGAGGTCTTTCACCCACTTTGAGTTTATCTTTGTGAATGGTGTTAGAGAATGGTCAAGTTTCATTCTTCTGCATGTGGCTGTCCGATTTTCCCAGCACCATTTATTGAAGAGACTGTCTTTTTTCCATTGCATGTTTTTTCCTGCTTTGTCAAAGATTAGTTGACCATAGAGTTGAGGGTCCATATCTGGGTTCTCTATTCCGTTCCATTGGTCTGTATGTCTGTTTTTGTGCCAGTACCATGCTGTCTTGGCGATCACAGCTTTGTAATATAGCTTGAAATCGGGCAACGTGATGCCCCCAGCTTTGTTTTTCCTTTTCAACATTTCCTTGGTGATTCAGGGTCTTTTCTGATTCCATACAAATTTTAGGATTGTTTGTTCCAGCACTTTGAAAAATGTCATTGGAATTTTGATCGGGATGGCATTGAAGGTGCAGATTGTTTTGGGTAGCATAGACATATTCACAATGTTTCTTCTTCCAATCCATGAGCATGGAATATTTTTCCATCTTTTTGTGTCTTCTTCAATTTCTCTCATGAGTGTTCTGTAGTTCCTAGAGTATAGATCCTTTACCTCTTTGGTTAGGTTTATTCCGAGGTATCTTATGGTTTTTGGTGCTATTGTAAATGGAATCGTTTCTCTCATTTCTCTTTCTACAGTTGCGTTGTTAGTGTATAAGAAAGCAACTGATTTCTGTGCATTGATTTTGTATCTTGCCACATTACTGAATTGCTGGATGGGAGTTCTAGTAATTTGGGGGTGGAGTCTTTTGGGTTTTCCACATAAAGTATCATGTCGTCTGTGTAAAGAGAGAGTTTGACTTCTTCTTTGCCAATTTGAATACCTTTCATATCTTTTTGTTGTCTGATTGCTGTTGCTAGGACTTCTAGTACTATGTTGAACAACAGTGGTGAGAGTGGGCATCCTTGACGTGTTCCTGATCTTAAGGGAAAAGCTTTCAGCTTTTCCGCATTGGGGATGATATTCGCTGTGGGTATTTCATAGATGGATTTTATGAACTTGAGGAATGTTCCCTCTATCCCTATACTCTGAAGAGTTTTAATCAGGAAAGGATGTTGTATTTTTGTCAAATGCTTTTTCTGAGTCAATTGAGAGGACCATATGCTTCTTCTCTCTCCTCTTATTAATGTGTTCTATCACATGGATTGATTTGCGAATGTTGAACCACCTTGCATCCCGGGGATAAATCCCACTTGGTTGTGGTGGATGATCCTTTTAATGTATTGTTGGAACCTATTAGCTAGGATTTTGTTGAGGATTTTGGAATCCATACTCATCAGGGATATCGGTCTGAAATTCTCCTTTTTGATGGGTCTTTGCCTGGTTTGGGGATTAAGGTAATGCTGGCCTCAGAGAATGAGTTTGGAAGTTTTCCTCCTGTCTATTTTTTGAAACAGCTTCAGTAGAATAGGTATTACTTCTTCTTTGACTGCTTGGTAGATTCCTCAGGGAATCCATCAGGCCCTGGACTCTTGTTTTTTGGGAGGTTTTTGATCACTGCTTCAATCTCGTTACTGGTTATTGGCCTGTTCAGGTTGTCAATTTCTTCCTGTTTCAGTCTTGGCAGCTTATAGGTTTCCAGGAAGGCCTCCATTTCATCCAGATTGCTCAGTTTATTGGCCTGTAGTTGTTGATAATAATTTCTAATAATTGTTTCTATTTCCTTGGTGTTAGTCCTGATCTCTCCCCTTTCATTCATAAGTTTATTAATTTGGGTCCTTTCTCTTTTCTTTTGGATAGGTCTTGGCCAGTGGTTTATCGATCTTATTAATTCTTTCAAAGAACCAACTTCTATTTTCATTGATCTGATCTACTGTGTTTCTGGTTTCTAATTCATTGATGTCTGCTTTAATTTTAACTATTTCTCTTCTAATGCGTGGCTTAGGCGTCCTTTGTTGCTTTTTCTCTAGTTCTTTAAGGTGTAGAGTTCGTTGTTGAATTCGGGATTTTTCTACTTTTTTGAGTGAGGCTTGGATGGCTATGTATTTCCCCCTTAGGACCACCTTTGCAGTATCCCATAGGTTTTGGACCGATGTGTTTTCGTTCTCATTGATTTCCATGAATTGTTTAAGTTCTTCTTTGATTTCCTGGTTGACCCAAACATTCTTGAGCAAGGTGGTCTTTAGCTTCCAAGTGTTTCAATTTCTGCCAATTTTTTTCTTGTGATTGAGTTCCAGTTTTAGAGCATTGTGGTCTGAGAATATGCAGGGACTAATCTCAATCTTTTGGTATCGGTTGGGACCTGATTTGTGACCCAGTATATGGTCTATTCTGGAGAAAGTTCCATGTGTGCTTGAGAAGAATGAGTATTCTGTTGTTTTAGGGTGGAATGTTCTGTAAATATCTATTAGGTCCATCTGGTCCAATGTATCATTCAAAGCTCTTGTTTCCTTGTTGATTTTCTGCTTAGATGATCTGTCCGTTGCTGAGAGTGGAGTATTGAGGTCTCCTGCAATTAACATATTGTTATCAATATGACTCTTTATTTTGGTTAACAGTTGGCTTATGTAGATGGCTGCTCCCATGTTGGGGGCAAAGATATTTACAATTGTTAGATCTTCTTGTTGGATAGACCCTTTAAGAATGATATAGTGTCCTTCTGTGTCTCTAATTACAAACTTTAGTTTAAAATCTAATTTGTCTGATATAAGAATTGCTACCCCAGCTTTCTTTGGAGGTCCGCTGGCATGGAAGATGGATCTCCATCCCTTCACTTTCAGTCTGGATGTATCTTTAGGTTCAAAATGAGTCTCTTGTAGACAGCATATGGATGGGTCCTGTCTTTTTATCCAATCTGCAACCCTGTGCCATTTTATGGGAGCGTTTAGGCCATTCACGTTGAGAGTGATTATTGAAAGATATGAATTAATTGTCATCATGTTGCCTGTGAAGACCTTCTTTTTATAGATTGTCCCTGTAAATTTCTGTTGTTTATCACTCTTGGGGATCTTTCTCCTTTTATAGAACCCCCCTTAATATTTCTTGCAGGGCCGGCTTAGTGGTCACATATTCTTTCAGTTTCTGCCGGTCGTGGAAGCTCTGCATCTCTCCATCCACTCTCAATGACAGCCTTGCCGGATAAAGTATTCTTGGCTGCATGTTCTTCTCATTTAGTACACTGAATATGTCTTACCAGGCCTTTCTGGCTTGCCAGGTCTCTGTGGATAGGTCTGACATTATTCTGATGTTCCTCCCTCCGTACGTAAGGAATCTGTTCCCCCTAACCCTTAAGATGATTTCCTTGGTTCTAAGATTTGCAAGTTTTACCATTACATGCCGGGGTGTTGGCCTGTTTTCCTTGATATTGGGAGGGGTCCTCTCTGCCTCTAGGACGTGAATATTTGTTTCATTCCGCAGATTAGGGAAGTTCTCAGCTACGATTTGCTCAAATACATCTTCTAGTCCTCTCTCTCTCTCTCTCTCTCTCTCCACTCCCTCCGGGATTCCAATTATTCTGACATTGGAACGCTTCATGGTGTCACTTATTTCTCTGATTCTATTCTCATGGATTCTGAGTTGTTTTTCCCTGGCCTCCTCTTTTCCCTTTTTACCTATTATATTGTCTTCCAGGTGGCTTATTCGTTCTTCTGCCTCAGTTACCCTAGCTGTTAGATTATCTAGGTTGGATTGGATCTCATTGATAGCATTTTTTAAGTTCTGCCAATTCACCTTTCATTTCTGCCCTTAGAGACTCTATGTTGCCATTAATTGATTTCTCCATTCTAGCCATTGTCTTCACAATTGCTAGCCTGAATTCCCTCTCCGACATCTTGGTTATATCTGCATCCATTTGTAAATCTGCAGCATAAGTCATAATCCCTGAGTCTTTTCTGTTGTGGGGGCTCCTCCTCCTAGTCACTCTGTTGAGGGGTGTTTGAGGGAATGTATAGAGTCCAAATTATTGACCAGAACGCAAGCGAGATGCACCTGTTTTCTTGGGACCTTAGGGTTGCTGGCCTTTTGTTTTCCCAGCCTGTCTTCTGTGGGAGGGGCCTGCCACCCTGTTACTCAGGCAACCCTGTTTGGGCAGTGTTGCCCTGCCCCACTGTGGCGGGGGATGGACTCAGCGGGAATCAGTTTTGGGGGCTTTTGTTCTCTGGAGGCTTTCCCTGGCAGCTTTCCGCGTCTCTTCCACAAGTCAGAGCAGAACAGACCGTTTCCAACCTTCTGCCTCAGAGCTGAGAGATTGCAGTGTGTTCTTCAGTGAGCTCACCAGGCCACACCATCTCCATTTCTGTCCATGCTGCTATAAACTGCAGCGTCCTGGGTTGTGTGCCCCTCCACAGCGCTCCCAGTCCTGCCTCCCTGTGGGGGGCAAGTCTCTGCCCTTTGTGCTTCTAAAACCGCCAGCCGCTCCCAGTTTGCGCATGCGCGGCCCCACCGCTCTTGTTTTCGGACCCGGGGGCTGCAGTTCACCCCCGCGACCTCGCCACTTCAGGTTTCCACCCCGGGGGCTGCCCTAAAGTCCTTTCCCCGCCGCTACAGTTCTGCGAGTCTGTGCCCCGTCCACAGTGCACGAGGCTGTCGCTCACCGGCGGTGTAGGATCCCCATGGCCAGGCACCCTCCCACTGCCATTTATCCTCTGATATCTGCCCGCAGAATCACAGCTCCCCGCTTCGTACCACAAAACCAACTGCCTGCGATAGTCTGTTTGTAGAGATCCAGATCTTCTTACATCTCAGGCTGGTTTCGTGGGTGCTCAGAGTGGTCTGGTAGATACCCAGCTCAATTCTGGGGACCAGTTGAAATAGGGTCCCCTACTCCTCCGCCATCTTTCCACCCTCCCCCACTTCAGATTTTTTTCTCGGCGGCATTTTGCTTGGGTTATGGTTGATAGTTTTGGACTCTGTTCATTTGCTCAACCACCCTTTGACAGAATGCCTAGGAGGAGGAATTTCCAACAAAGAAAAGAACCGGAGGCAATGTCCTTTACCACAGAACAAATGGATATGGATACAAGCAAGATGTCAGAGATAGAATGCAGGATAGCAATCACGAAGTCAATAGCTAGGCTTGAAAAAATCATACATGACAATAACAATCTCTAAAGGCAGAAACGAGGTCAATCAGGCCGAACTTTAAAATGCTATGGAAGAGATGCAGTCTAAAATGGATGTTCTAATAGCGAGGGTAAATGAGGCAGAAGAGAGAATAAATGATATAGAAGAGAAGATGATGGAAAGGAAGGATTTTAAAGAAAAGAGAAAAACAACTCATAGCCCATAAAAAGAGACTGAGAGAATTTAATGATACACTGAAAAGAACCAATGTCAGGATCATTGGGATCCAAGAGTGGTGGAGAGAGAGAGAGAGAGAGAAAGGGCTAGAAGGTATATATTTGGGCAAATTTTGGCTGAGAATTTCCCTAATCTGGGGAAGAAAACAAGCATTCATGTCTAAGAGGCAGAGAGGACCCCCCCAAATCAATAAAAATAGATCAACACCCCAACATATAATAGTGAAGCTTGCAAATCTTAGAGCCATGGAAGCTATCCTGAGAGCAGCTAGGGGGGAGAGATTTCTTACTTATGGAGAGAGGAACATCAGAATAACATCAGACCTATCCACAGAAACCTGGCAGGCCAGAAAGGTTTGGCAAGATATATCCAGGGTACTAAAGGAGAAGAAAATACAGCCAAGAGTACCTTATCCAGCAAGGCTATCATTCAGAATGGAAGGAGAGATAGAGTTTCAGGACAGAGAGAAAATGAAAGAATATGTGACTGCTAAGCCAGCCCTGCAAGATATATTAAGGGGGATACTGTAAGCAAAGAGAGACCACCAGAATAACAGGCCAGAAAGTAACAGAGGCAATCTACAGAAACAGGGACTTTACAGGCAGTACAATGGCATTAGATTCATATCTGTCAATACTCTAAATGTAAAAAGACACAGAGTTCCAAACTGAATAAAAAAGCAGGACCCATCCAAATGCCGTCTACAAGAGACTCATTTTGAACCTAAAGACACCTCCAGATTGAAAGTGAAGGGATGGAGAACCATTTACTATGCTCCTGGATCTCAAAAGAAAGCTGGGGTAGGAAACCTCATATCAAACAAATTAGATGTTAAACCAAATACTGTAGTTAAGAGATGTAGAGGGACACTATATCATACTCAAATGGTCTATTCAACAAGAAGATCTAACAATTGTAAATATCTATGCCACCTATGTGGGAGTAGCCAGTTACATAAACCAACTAATAACCAAAGTAAAGAAACGTATCGATAATAATACATTAATAGTAGGAGACTTCAACACTCTACTCAGAGCAATGGACAGATCATCTAAGCAGAAGATCAATGAAGAAACAAGAGCTTTGAATGACACATTGGACCAGATGGACTTCATAGATATACACAGAACATTCCATCCTAAAACAGCACAATCCACATTCTTTTTGAGTGCACATGGAACTTTCTTCACAATAGATCACATACTGGGTCACAAATCAGGTCTCATTCAATACCAAAAGACTGAGATTATTCCCTGCATATTTTCAGACCACAATATCTTGAAACTGGACCTCAATCACAAGAAGAAATTGAAAAGGAACTCAAACACCTGGAGGCTAAAGGACATCACGCTTAAGAATGAATAGGTCAACCAGGAAATTAAAGAATTTAAACAATTAATGCAAACCAATGAAAATGAAAACACATCAGTTCAAAGCCCATGGGACACGATAAACCTGGTCCTTAGAGGGAAGTACATAGCCATCCAAGTCAGAGCAGAAGAGACCGTTTCCAACCCTCTGCCTCAGAGCTGAGAGATTGCAGTGTGTTCTTCAGTGAGCTCACCAGGCCACACTGTCTCCGTTTCTGTCCGTGCTGCTATAAACGTGAGCCCCTCCGCTGCGCTCCCAGTCCTGCCTCCAGGTGGGGGCACATCTCTGCCCTTTGTGCTTCTGAAACCGCCAGCAGCTCCCAGTTTGCTTGCGCGCTCCGATTTTCCCACCCGGGGGCTGCAGTTTGTCCGCGAGACCCCGCCACTCCGGGTTTCCGCCCTGGAGGCTGCCCTAAAGTCCTTCCACACCGCTACTCCACGTCCGAGTTAAACCATATGATAATTGTCTTTCTCTGCTTGACTTATTTCACTTAGCATAATCCCCTCCAGTTCCATCCACGTCGATGCAAGTGGTAGGTATTCAACCTTTCTGATGGCTGAGTAATTTTCCACTGTACTTATGAATCACATCTTCTTTAGCCATTCATCTGTTGAAGGACATCTCAGCTCCTTCCACAGTTTGGCTATTGTGGACCTTGCTGCTATGAACATTGGGGTGCACGTGCCATTTCTTTTCACTACATCTGTATCTTTGGGGTAAATACCCAGTAGTGCAATTACTGGGTCATAGGGTAGCTCTATTTTTAACATCTTGAGGAACCTCCATACTGTTTTCCAGAGTGGCTGTACCAGCTTGCATTTCCACCAACAGTGTAAGAGAGTTCCCCATTCTCCACATCCTCACCAACACTTGTTGTCCCCTGCCTTGTTAATTTTGGTCATTTTAACTGGCGTAAAGTGGTACCTCACTGTGGTTTTGATTTGTTATTCTCTGATGGCAATTGATGTGGAGCATTTCTTCATGTGTCTATTGGCCATTTGTATGTCTTCTTTGGTGAAGTGTCTGTTCATGTCTTCTGCCCAATTATTGACTAGATTATTTGTTTTTTGGGTGTTGACTTTGAAAAGTTCTTTATAGATATTGGATACCAGTGCTTTGTCTGTATGTCATTTGCAAACATCTTCTCCTATTCCATAGGTTGCCTTTTAGTTTTGTTGACTGTTCCCTTTGCTGTGCAGAAGATTTTTATCTTGATGAAGTCTCAATAGTTCATTTTTGCTTTTCTTCCCTTGCCTTTGGGGCCGTGTCTAGCAAGAAGTGGTTGTGGCCAAGGTTGAAGAGGTTACTGCCTGTGTTCTCCTCTAGGATTTTGAGGGACTCCTGTCTCACATTGAGGTCTTTCATCCCTTTTGAGTCTCTCTTTGTGTGTGGTGTAAGGAAATGGTCCAGTTTCATTCTTCTGCATGTGGCTGTCCAATTTTCCCAGCACCATTTATTGAAGAGACTGTCTTTTTTCCACTGGATATGCTTTCCTGGTTTGTCAAAGATTAGTTGACCATAGAGTTGAGGGTCGATTTCTGGGTTCTCTGTTCTGTTCCATTGATCTGTGTGTCTGTGTTTGTGCCCATACCATGCTGTTTTTATGATCACAGCTTTGTAGTATCTCTTGAAGTCAGGCACTGTGATGCCCCCAGCTTTGGTTTCCTTTTTCAACATTGGCCTGACAATTCGGGATCTTTTCTGGTTCCATACAAATTTTAGGACTGTTTGGGCCCTCTCTGTGAAAAATGTTGATGGTATTTTGATAGGGATTGCATTAAAAGTGTAGATTGCTCTGGGCAGCATAGACCTTTTCACAATGTTTATTCTTCCAGTCCATGAGCATGGAATGTTTTTCCATCTCTTTGTGCCTTCCTCAATTTCTTTCATAAGTGTTCCTTAGTTTCTAGAGTACAGATCCTTTACCTCTTTGGTTAGGTTTATTCCTAGGTATCTTAAGGGTTTTGGTGTGATTGTGAATGGGATAGATTCCTTCAGTTCTCATGCCTCATTCACATTGTTAGTGTATAGACATGCCACTGATTTCTGTGCACTGATTTTGTATCCTGCCATGCTGCTGAATTGCTGCATGAGTTCTAAGCAATTTTGGGGTGGAGTGTTTTGTGTTTTCCACATAAAATGTATCATCTGGGAAGAGAGAGAGTTTGAGTTCTTCTTCGCCAATTTGAATGCCTTTTATTTTGCTTTGTTGTCTGATGGCTGAGGCTAGGAATTCTAGTGCTACGTTGAACAAAAGTGGTGGGAGTGGGCATCCCTGGTCATGTTCCTGACTTTAAGGGAAAAGCTCTCAGTTTTTCCTCATTGAGAATAATATTTGCTGTGGGCTTTTCAGAGATGGCTTTTATGATATTGAGGTATGCTCTTTCTATCCCTATACTTTGAAGAGTTTTAATCAGGAAAGGATGCTGTATTTTTTCAAATGCTTTTTCTGCATCAGTTGAGAGGATCATATGGCTCTTGTCCTTTCTTTTATTAATGTGCTCTTTCATGTTGATTGATTTGTGGATGTTGAACCACCCTTGCACCCCAGGAATAAATCCCACCTGGCCGTGGTGAATAATCCTTTTATTATCATAATCCAACAATATTGAACTGTTGGATCCTATTGGCTAGTCTCTTGGTGAGTATTTTTGCATCCATGTTCGTCATGTTCGCCTGTAATTCTTTTTGTTGGGGTCTTTGGTTTTGGGATCAAGGTAATGCTGGCCTCACAGAAAAAGTTTGGATGTTTTCCTTCCATTTCTGTTTTTTGAAACAGCTTCAGGACAATAGGTATGATTTCTTCTTCAAATGTTTGGTAGAATTCCCCTGGGAAGCCATCTGGCCCTGGACTCTTGTTTTTTGGGAGCTTTTTGATTACTGTTTCAATTTTCTTGCTGGTTATTGGTCTGTTCAGATGGTCTATTTCTTCCTGTTTTGGTCTTGGTAGTTCATATATTTCCAGGAATTCATCCATCTCTTCCAGATGACCTAATTTGTTGGCAATCCCCCAAGCTGCTGGTAATAAGTTCTAGTAATTGTATCTATTTCCTTGGTATTGGTCGTGATTTCTCCCCTTTCATTTAGGATTTTATTAATTTGGGTCTTTTCTTTTCTCTTTTGCACAGGTCTGGCCCAAGGTTTATCAGTCTTATTTGTTCTTTCAAAGAACCAGCTTCCAGTTTCTTTGATCTGTTCTACTGTTCTTCCAGCTTCTATTTCATTGATTTCTCCTCTAATCTTTATTATTTCTCTTCTCCTGCTTGGTTTAGGCTTTATTTGCTTTCTTTCTCTAGCTCCTTTAGGTATAAGGTTAACTTGTGCATTTGGGATTTTTCTAAGTTTCTGATAGAGGCTTGGATGGCTATGTACTTCCCTCTAAAGACCGGGTTTGCAGTATTCCATAGGTTTTTTTTTTTTTAATTAATTTTATTATGTTATGTTAACCACCATACATTACATCATTAGTTTTTGATGTAGTGTTTCATGATTCATATTTTGTGTATAACACCCAGTGCTATCCCATAATTTTTGAACTGATGTGTTTTCATTTTCATTGGTTTGCATTAATTGTTTAAATTCTTTAATTTTCTGGTTGACCCATTCATTCTTTAACATGATGTCCTTTAACCTCCAGGTGTTTGAGTTCTTTCTAAATTTCTTCTTGTGATTGAGTTCCAGTTTCAAGGCATTGTAGTCTGAAAATATTCAGGGAATAATCTCAATCTTTTGGTATTGATTGAGACCTGACTTGTGACCCAGTATGTGATCTATTGTGAAGAAAGTTCCATGTGCACTCAAGGAGAATGTGTATTCTGTTGTTTTAGGATGGAATGTTCTGTGTATATCTACGAAGTCCATCTGGTTCAATGTGTCATTCAAAGCTCTTGTTTCTTCATTGATCTTCTGCTTAGATGATCTGTGCATTTTTGTGAGTGGAGTGTTGAAGTGTCCTAGTATCATTGTATTATTATCATGAGTAACCGTTGAAAGATATGAATTTAGTGCCACTGTACTGCCTGTAAAGTCCCTGTTTCTATATATTGTCTCTGTTAATTTCTGATCTATATATCTTGGGGTCTTTCTTCATTTATAGAATCCCCCTTAATATTTCTTGCAGGGCTGGCTTGGTGGTTATATATTCTTTCAGATTCTGCCTATCCTGGAAGCTCTTTCAGAATGACAGCCTTGCTGGATAAAGTATTCTTGGCTGCATGTTCTCCTCATTTAGTACACAGAATATGTCTTACCAGCCCTTTCTGGCTTATCAGGTCTCTGTGGATACATCTGATATTATTCTGATGTTCCTTCCTCCATACGTAGAAATCTCTTCCCCCAAGCTGCTCTCAGGATAGCTTCCTTGGCTCTAATATTTGCAAGCTTCACTATTATATGTCGGTTTTGATCTATTTTTATTGATTTTGGGAGGGGTCCTCTCTGCCTCTTGGACATAAATGCTTGTTTCCTTCCCAAGATTAGGGAAGTTCTTAGCTATGATTGTTCAAATACACTTTCTTGTCCTCTCTGCACCCCCTCGGGGATCCCAATAATTCCGACATTGGAACATTTAGTGGCATCATTGATCTCTCATCTATTTTCAGGAGCTATTAGCTGCCCAACCCTATCTTCCTCACCTTCCTTCTTTTCTATCAGCTTATCTTCTAGAACACTGATTCGCTCTTCTGCCTCATTTACCCTGGCTGTTAGTGTATCCTGTTTAGACAACATCACATTCATAGTATTTTTTAGGTCAGCCTGACTAGTCCTTATTTCTGCTCTTAGAGATTCTATCTTGTCATTAGTGCTTTTTTTTCAAGCCTAGCTATTGACTTCATGCTTGCTATCCTGAATTCTGTTTCTGACATCTTTCTTATATCCATATCCATTAGTTCTGTGGCAAAAGTCATTGTCTCTGGTTCTTTTGTTTGTTGAGAGTTCCAACCGTCCCTCTGAGGGATGGTTGAGCAAATGAACAGAGTCCAAGATATCAACCATAACCCAAGCAAATTGCACACCAAAAAAATCCGAAGAGGTCGAAAGCTACCACGATACACACCAAAGTCAACATGATCTAAAACAATTTTTAAAAAAAGAAAAAAAAAAAAAGGAGGCAGAGAGAGAGATTATAATCTCTCAGGGTGGACAAAGCCGGGTGATCTGCCTGTCCCTGATTGATTTTTGGTCTGTGTGTTAGAAGACACTGTATCACAAAATTGCAAAGAAATCAGAACTTATCAAGATAAAATTGAATACAGTGAAAAACGGACCAGTATGGAGTATAAATGTATAAAACGTAGATGTGAAAAAATGAAAGTTAAAAAGCCACTTATAAACATAAGTTGTGAAATAAGGATCTATACGAAAAGGGAAAAGTGTTAAAAAAAAAAGAAACAAAAAAGAATTGTAAAATTTTAGCCTGAAGGGAAAAAAATCATGAGGGAACAGCTGGAGCTCCCTATATTATCTTCCCCTGGCGTTGGAGTTTTACAGTCCTGTTGGAAATAAGCTTATCATCCACCTGTGCTTCCTGCTGTTCGGCTTCTCAGGCACCTTTGCTTAGATTGAGTTGCCCCACCCCTGTCATGGGCTTAATGTGAGCTGATGATCTGTGTGGCTTTGTTCCCTGGTGGCTTTCCACTTCTCTTTAGAGGGTAAGAGTAAATACTGCTATGTGGGAATCTCTGGCCCAGAGCCACAAGGTCGTGGTCCCTTTTCTTCAATAAATCTCCATGTCAAACTGTATCCACTTCTATGTGTACCAAACTCCACAGACTCACGCAATTCTTGCCCACTGTACCTGTCCCAGGGGAGATACAGGGACCCACGAGCATCGCTGAGCTTTGTGACTTTGTAATTGCTAGTGGCTGTAGGGCTTGATCATGCACCCTCTTCCACAGCTCCCAGATCACCCTGGGTGCTGCCACAGTGTCCCTTAGGGGGTCACACTGCCCTGAAAGCTGTTGCCCAGTCATGGGCACAGCCTGTTTGTGTGCCAAACTGCCAAATCCTGTGGGTCCCACCTGCTGCACCTCTCCCGGGGGAGTTCCAGGGACTTGTGAATGTCTCTGTGAGTTGTGACTTTGCAATTGCTAGCGGCCATGGGCTCACGAGTGCACCCTCTTCCACAGCTCCCAGGTCTCGCTGGTTCCTGCTCCAGTGTCCTTTCGTGGGCTACACTGCCCTGAGAGCCTTTGCCCTGTTGTGGGCACAAACCATTTTATATTTCCCTTAGGATGTTAGACAGCCTGCACCTTCTAGTCCTTTTCTGGGTGGTCAGGCAGAGAACAGTCTCCCTACCGGCTGGGCTTGCTGTTTATGGTGACCGGAGCTGAGAGTCCTTTCTGGGCTCGCTGACTATAACCAGTCTCCCTGATCCATTGTTTGGGTACTCTATTGGTTCAGGCTCTCCCATTCTTTCTGAGTCTCCTGGGATCCTGAGACCACAATGATCCACCTACATTTCTGCCCTATTCATCCCCTGTGCCCTTTTTGGAATGGGGTGTCTCTCACTAGAGCAGATTTCCAAGGGTCCTGATTTTTTGTTCTGGTGCTGTATCATTTTCCAGTGGCCAGGGTATGGAGGCTCCTTCCCCCCTCCATTTACTTTCAGATATTTCCCCCAAAGATTCAAGGTTCCACACCTCCTACCTTGCAAAAAGTAATTGTTTTTCTGCTTGTAGAGATCCAGATAAATCTTCTTGCATCTCAGGTTGAATTCGTGTGTGTTCAGAATGGTTTGATAAATATCCAGCTAAATTTGAGGGTCCAGATGAAATGAGGTCCCCTACTCTGCTGCCATCCTGCCCCCCTCAGGAAATCTGAATTCTTATGTGAAAACACCTGCTTATACAATGTGTCAACTAATTTTAAAGAAAAATAAAAGCATTAACAATTAAGCTGGGTGTGTGCCAAGGAAAGTGTGACTTCAGATAAGTGGCATGTAATCTCTGCTTGGCCCTGCAGTTCTTGGCCTTCAGGTCTGTGTCCACTGCTCTGCTGTGGCTTCTCCCGGTAGGAACAATACCTGGCTCACCTCTGCAGTCCCTGGTTAGAGCAAGGGACTGGCTCAGTAAGCATTGCATGAAACAAACATTTGTTGAATGAATAAATGCGTGAGGGCACAAATAAATGAAGAAATGAATGAATTTGAAATGAGTGCTCGTCTGTTGCCCTGTGACTTCCTGCAGAGCTGTTGACTGTGACCCTGTAGTGTCCACTCGGGATGAAAGTGAAATGGGAAGCAGAACAAGATTAGCAGTTGGCGAGAGTGAGTGGCTAGACAGGCTTTGAAACAGATGGGACTCCACATTGGGGAAGTTTTCCGTGGGTTCCATCAGTTTAGAAGGCTGTAGCAGGCTCCATGGTTCCAGGCTCACTCAGACTTAGGGGAGGCCAAGGTTGTGTGGTGAAGGTTCTGACGCAGGCAGCCTATTCCAGGCTCCCTCAGTTAGGGCTCCAACCCCACCCAACTTCCTCACTGACCACCAAAGCTGGAGGTTGGGATGTGGGTGGTGGGAAGTTGGGTCTTTTTCTTGGGGAGACTCAGAGCCCCCTATTAGGGCGTGATGAAGGGAAGGGAAAGTTCTCTATCCTCAATGTCTTAGCTGGACTAAGAATTAAATTGACATGAGACAGAATAGGAGAAAATACCAAAGTTTTATTACATGCGTAGAGACCCAATAAGGAAATTGAGGCCCAAGGAAGTGACCAAGGCAGGCAGTTTTTATATGTTTTTTAGACAAAGAAACAATAAATCTGTGAGGCATTGACAGTATAAAGAAAACTTAACTTTGGGAGCTTCAATTTGTAAGGGATTCTGAAAAGAGTTTGGGCAGGGTGGTTAATTTGTAAAAAGTAACAAATGTTGTTTATACAGACTTCTTTGCTCTAAATTCCCCACCTTTGGTGATAAGGATGTCTCTTTACTCCCTCCTACAGGGAAGGTCACTTTCACATGGAGAAGTATTTCCTGCTTTCAGGGGGACAGAGGAGAGTCTGACTGTCCTTCTAGCACAGGGTGTCTCTTAGGTAACTTTTATTTAAAATAATTGATATGCCAAAGTGGTACATTTTGGGGTAGTCTACCTTTGACCCCTACAATGAATTGGGGCAATTTTCCTGGTTCTGGACAGTGACTCTGGAGGTTGCCACTGGGGAAAAAAGGTGTGAAATGTGTGAGGAACTCAGCCATGTGTTATGTTAAAACAAATGGGTAAACAAGTGAGCAGACAGAGGCTCCAGTCCTGTCTTCATGCTTCTTCCCCCACACCCAGGACAAGAGTGGGGCTATCTCTGCCTATCTCACCTTCTCCACCATTGTCCTGCTGTTGGCCCACAAGGAAGTTCACCACTTCTAAGTTGTTTATTTTGTAATGGAAGGTGACACCAGGTACACAGTGGGACCCCTTCCCCCCAGGCCCTGCCTGTACTCTGTTGCCTGTGGGACTCTGGGTGAAAGCTCATGGCAGACTGGAGATATCAGAGCTGGGTTCCAGTCCTAGCTCTGTCAGACTTGCTGAGTGGGCTTTGGAAGTCATTCATTCCCTTGTCCAGGTCACCATTTTCTTACCCACTAAATGAGGAGACAGGATTGGTTGACCTTTAGTCATTTCTACCATTGACTCCAGGCTTTGCTGGAGTCTTGGGGGGCTCCACCAATTACACAGGCCTTATACCTCTCAGGGTCTTGTTCCTGCCCCATGTGAGGCTCCCCCAGCAAAGGAAGTCAGGCTCTCGCTCCCCATAGGGCAGATGGCACCTGGGGCCCAAGCCCCTTCCTGGCCACACAACCTGCTGCCTCTTTCTTCATACATCCTTTCACCCTCATTGCCCTCCCTCCCTTCTTCCCTCTCAGCCCTCAGCCCAGGACTCCCAGATGCCTTGGATTTTTTTTTTTTTCCTGAAGTAGGCTCCATGCCCAGTGCAGAGCCCAATGTGGGGCTTGGACTCACGGTCCTGAGATCAAGACCTGAGCTGAAATCAAGAGTTGAATGCTTAGTGGACCGAAACTCCCAGGCACCCCTCCCCCCTTTTTAAA
>NW_022590020.1:0-16742 GCF_004348235.1 Phoca vitulina
TGGGAAAGCCAAGGTTTGGGGTTAAGACTTGCACTTTTTGTAGGTTCCCGGATACTAAACATAGTGACTTAAAACATGGGAGTCCAGATCCAAGCGGATCGTAGCTCTGCCTCTCATGAGCTGTGTTCCTAAACCATTCTGGGTCTTAGTTTCCTGATGTGAGAGATGGGGATGATAATAATCCCACTTCATAGATGATTGTAAAGATAAATGATATTTAACGTTAATGGAACACGTAGAGCCATGTCTGACATGTAGTTGGTGTTAGTGGTGGTTGATTCAAGAAATAGATAAATACATACATAAGTATGGAAGACTTGGAGGCAGTGTGTGGTGAAATGTGTGAACTTAAATGCCTTCCACCCAAGTTCATTTCTTGTCCAGTTTTCAGTTGCTGCTGACCACATGTGTAACACTGTTGTATTAGAAATAATTTTTCTCATTATCGACTGCCATTTGCCAAGAGAATCTGAAGTCCCACTTAAATGATCAGATGGAAATAAATAAGTTTCAGTACCATATCACAATTAGGTGTATTTAAAATTTGTTGATGATTTAATTTATTTAATATTTGCTGGTAACAGTTTGTGCAAAGTTGCTTACTTAAAAGTAAATTGACTATACAGTAATTCATACACAGAATAAGGACAGAGAAGCAGTATAACTAGAGCTTGCATTTTCTTGACTCTCTATTGGATAGTTTTTATAATTTCTCTGTTCTTCTCTGCCTCAGTTTCCAATGGCCCCCTGTGTCTGCAGACATCTAAACAACATAGGGGAAGTTTGGGTTTGGAATTGCAGAGACTAAGGCAGTAGGAGCCAGCCAAAGTGCAAATCAGCAAAGCTTGAGGAGCTTTTTTAAAAAAGATATTTGTTTGTTTGTTTGAGGGAGAGAGTGAGAGAGAGAACAGGAGCTGGGGGGCGGGGGGGTGGGGGCGGTGGGAAGGGCCAGAGGGAGAAACCGACTTCCTGCTGAGAGGGGAGCCTGATGCAGGGCTCATTTCCTGGACTCCAGTATCATGACCTGAGGCTTTTTAAAGAAAGCACAGATGCTGTATGGTGACTAACATAATATAATAAAATAAAATTAAAAAAAATTATTTGCATTTAACTATACATTAAATAAACTGTGTCTTGAATTCCTTAAAAAAAGAAAAAGAAAAAAGAAAAGAAAACACAGATGCTTATGTCCTACTCTAGACTGAGTCAGAATCTTCTGGGATAGGCCCCAGGTATAAGGACCAGGCATGTTTGCCAACTGGATGCATTTCATCAAAGCTTTTTTTTTGCACTGGGCTTTTTGTCATCTGAAAAAACATGCAGCGAGATTGGGAGAATCCATAAATGAATGTTTGAAGACATTTAGCAGGGCTCTGTCTTTCAAGTTCTGTGATACGTGATCTGCATCTTCGCTGTAATGTGTTAAACCCTTAAATCTTGTCAGAAAGTTTTGGGTTGTTTTTTGTTTTGTTTTGTTTACAGATTTTGTTTATTTATTTAACAGAGAGGGAGCCAGAGAGCACAAGTGGGGGGAACAGCAGAGGGAGAGGGAGAAGCAGGCTCCCCGCTGAGCAGGGAGCCCAACAAGAGCCTGGATCCCAGGACCCTGAGATCATGACTTTAGCCAAAATTAAGAGTCAGAAGCTTAACCAAACTGAGCCACCCAGGCACCCCTACAGGACCTGATGTCTTAGGGAAATAAATTGCAAGGGGTAAAGAAAGAGAAGAATGAAAGTGAAGCCTGTAATTAAAAGAGGCTTGTGAGACCTGTTAACCAGTTGGAAGGTATGGGTCTTACTCTCATTCAGTATTGAACAAATACATAGAGTCAAAATATTTATGAGACAATCATATAAATTTGAACTCTGACTTGACATGTCATGATATTATGAAATTATTTTTAAATGTTTAAAGTGTGATGATAGTTTTGTGGGCACATATGTGTGTGTGTGTGTCCATCAAGGGCAGTTCTGCTCCCTAGGAGACATTCGGCAATGTCTAGGACAAATTTGGGGTCATAAGTAGGAGTGAGGAAGGCTACCCGCATGTAGTGTGGGTAGACCAGGGATGCTGCTAAGCATCGTAGTGTGCTCAGGACAGCCGCCTCAGCAAAGAATGACGTGGCCCAAGATGTCAGTAATGCCAAGGTTGTGAAACCCTATTCTGGAGATGCATGTTGAAGTAGCTACAGATAAAATGATAAGATGAAGATATTTGCTTCAGAATATTATGGGGGATGTGGGGATGGGCCATGAGTTGAGAGTTATTTAAGTTAGTGATGGGAGTTCCTCATACTATTCTCTCTACTTGGGTGTATGTGTATCTATTTATCTGTGTCTGTATGTGTATAGAGTATATATATGTGTGTGTGTGAGTATGTGTGTGTGTATAGTATATGCAATTGTAAATTTCCGTAAGAAAGGCTCACAAGCTTGCTCCAGGCGAGGTAGAGCCTGTGTTCTGGGAGCAGCGTGGCAGCAGTACGTGGCGCCTGGTGCCAGCAGGTGGGGAGGGTGGACAAGCTGAGATGGTGGGTTTGCAGGAGTGGCAGCAATAGCATCCTTACCAGGCTCGGTGTGTAGTGTGAGGTTGGCCGTGTCTGCCTGGCTAGCCTCTCCTTATCCCTGGTTTGTGGTGTTTTTTGTCTTGTTCTTTGGGCTTCCTAATATCCTTTCAATAAATGCTTTTTCTGTTTAATTCACTCAAGATTCAGTCTCTGTGAAGACTTACACAGAAAAGAATGAAGCAGATGTATAGAGAAAAGGTGATATGACAGACCATGGGAGGAGAGAGAGGAATTAGGAGAAATAGATACGTAAAAATATATATGTAATTTATATATATAACAAGTAAAAGTTACATAGTATATATAGCATATATATAATATATTTGAGAGAAAGAGGATCTCATGGTTTCTGTTTTCCTTGTTCTTAACTTCTGTCCCTCTCGAGACCACAGTTTAATTCTTGTCCAGGGGTAATATGAGACACCCCCATATTTCTTTAGTATATACACTCTCCTTTCTACTTAAACAAATACAAGTGGTCTTCTGTCACCTACAACCCAAACAAGCTCAGCATAGTTCAGATGATGACATGCTCACCTAACCACCTTTTTCCTATCCCTGCTTTTGCTCACCCCTGTGCAGATGTTCCACAAATATCTGTCTAATGGACACATGATTGTCATTTGGCTCCAGACCAGGGACGAATGTGCTGTTCATGCCAGCAGAGGCATTCTGGTATTCTTGGCATTTCAAATAATCATTGTAAGTGGACACACTGAGAGTTCATTCTGGTGTATGTGCCAGTCTCTTGTGAGTTTTGCCAGCATGCCTCAGTCTCTCTGAACACCACTGACTGGTGTGTTCCCTCCTCTTGCCCTGGGTGGGCTTGTGTCCTCAGTCCTTGGGTTTGTGAGGCACAAGGAATGAATGAATCCAGTGGGGCCCATTGAGAGACTGGTGGGTCCTATACTAATGGACACAACCCACTCCAACTTCACTGATGAAGGCGGCACCTATAAGGTGGGAGAATGTATGGGCAGGGTAGCCTCGGTTTTCAGAGAACAGGCTTTGAGTCAATAGCCTTAGGTTATAACCCTGACTGTACCCCGTGCTCCTGTGTTTCCTCAGGCAAGTTATTTAACTTTTCTATGCCTCAGTTTCCTCATCTGTAAAACGGACTATTTTAAGGATTAAATGAAAAAAATATATATACATGCATACAGACAAAGAGAAGATCACATGGGGGGCACTCTAGAAATGGTATTTTTATTATTACTAAACATTGTGGTTAATATTATCATAGGGAAGTTCTTCCGGTGTAAAGACCACCAAGCAGGAGATGCTCGATACAGAGGATGGTAAACCTTTTGAGGGCCTGCGGTTCCCATGATGCCACTTACTCATCAGCTCAGCGATCTCATGCTTGGGTGACCCCATCTGGGCCAGCACATTAATTATGCAGCGTTGGTAGCTCCCAAGGGCCTGGTCTGGTGGGGGAGGGTTTGTGTGTTTGGGCTCTTGGGTCCTGGCTACCTGGACTCCACCACCTTCTACCCGTGTGACTCGGGACCTAATCACCCTGTGACAGGAAAGTAATTTGGGCTATCCCTTGAGCTTGTTGGGGACAGTTAGATGGAATGATACATATAAAATGCCTGGCACATGATGGGAGGTGTGTCAAGAAATGTTTCACCTCATTCCATTTACTTACTCTTTTTTCCTAGCACCCAGAACAACCCATTTCTACCAAAGAGGTCTTTTATCTGATTCCCATTGTTTCCTGTTTTGGAGAGGGGTACTCCAAAGTTCCTTCAAGTTCACCCAATAGGAAGGAATAAGTGGCAGACCCGTTGTTCACACAAAGCACTACTTCAGGTCATTTATCTTTGGAGTCGACCAGTGAAAACCCATGGGTCTTGAGACATACCCTCTTTGGCACACGTCGTGTTTGTAAAATTGGGAAATTCCACCGTTCACTTGAGCTAAGTTCTGGACGGTCATTCCGGATAGGGCAAAAGGCTTCATTCCCCCACACTTCCCACCATCTCTATTACTCACTCATCAACATCTACTTCCCTTACTTCTTATACTTGGCTAGTCCCTGTAGGCATTTGAGATCATGTCAGTGGAGGTTTGAAAACATGGCTTCAAATCCTTTATCACTCCTCCCATCAGGAAGTCGAGTCTGTGTTCCCTCCTCTTGCCCTGGGTGGGCTTGTGACTGCTTTGACTAATAGACTATGGCAGAAGTGACACTCTGACTTTTGAGCCTTGGGTCAATAAAAGGCAAAGCTTCCACCTTGTCATCTTGAGGCACTTGTTCTGGGGGAAGCCAACTGTGATGTAAGATATGGAACTATCCTGAGACTGCCATGCTGGAGAGGTCATGGGAGGTACGCCTGGGGACGGGCCCCCTGAGCTACCAGCTGACAGCCGGCATCAACTGCCAGCCCTGTGTGTGCTCCCTCTTGGAACCATCTCTGGCCCTAGTTGAGTCATTCGTCCAACAAATATTGATTGAGCATCTACTGTGTGCTAAGCATTTGATAACTATTGGGATTTTTGTAATAAAAGGAGGTAGTTGAAGATCTTTGTCCTTAAGGAGCTTACATTCTTATGAGGAAAAGAGATAATTACAAACAAGGAAATACGTGTTGTCTATCAGGCACTGATGAGGGCTATGGAGAAAAATGAAGCAGGGGAGGGAAATCAGAGTGTCAAGGCACAGAGGACATGTCTAGGTGGCTACAGAAGTATTTTAAGTGTATTCCAGTAAAAGAACAGCAGTCAGAACAACAATCACAGCCATGTGTTGAGTGCATACTACATACTGCCTTGTGTATGTCTTCCTCCACTTACATTTCCCAACAACCCCGAGTGGTTGGCATGCTTTTACCCATTTTGTAGATGAAGGAAGTGGGAATTGGAGAGGTTCAGCCCCTCACCAGAAGACCTGTCCCGGGAAAGTGATAGAGCAGGTGAGAAGCAACCAAGACGGCTGCCTCCCACTCTGCTTTCCGCTGAACTGCTCTCTCTTTCTTAGAGTTCCATTGTCAGTGTGGTGAATCAGAAATCTCACTGACGATCTCTTACTCCTCCGTGCAATGTCAAGTGAGGGGGAAAAAAAAAGGAGAAAGACAAGAGAAAACGATTCCCTTTGAAGAAGAAACAGGATCAGATGAGAAATGAAGGGACACACTTGAAAGATTATGTATTTAATGTTTATGCCTCTTTCTCTTGTCCCTTAAGTTCAGTTTAGCATCCGACTGTCGAAGTGGACAATTTATGAGGATCTTAGGCAGGTAACTGCTTGAAACCTCCCTGTGGCTCTAGCCATGGCAGGCAATTCGTCCAAAAGGCTGTGGGGCTTTTAGGGTAAAATACTTTACTATTTTTCCCCTTCTGCTCATGCTTTTCCCAAAGGGCAATCAAGGGTAGTAGTTTGCGAAGAAAGTGTTGTGTATGGTCCTGAATGAGACTGTCCTTACAACTTCAAGTCACTCTCTAAGAGAAAGGGAAGTGATCAATCCCCTTGTCCCCCATCCCCAAGTTTGGGTCTGAATCTCTCCAAGCCCAGTGACCATTCCAAAGTTTTCACTTCCTTGGGCTACCTTACTCTCCCTCTCTTTCCCCTCTTGGCCATAGGAGAGAAGAAAGCACCACTTTTCTTTACTCCCTGTAAATCATTCAGAGTTTGGTTTTCTGAAGGAAAAAGCCTTGGGTAGAGGACCGGATAGTGAGAGAAGCTTCCTTGGAAAACATAAAAGTGACTAAGGTGCTATTGGCAGGGAGGATTCTGGGCCAAGGATTAGACCTCCTCCCCACCATAGCCAGGTGGAGTCACTAATGGCTGCCAGACTGTTCTGGCCACGTTGCATATCTTGTCCCCCTTAATTGTCCAACCACGTGTGAGGAAGGCGTAGTTATTAGCCTCATTGTAATGATGAGTCAGCTGAATCTCAGAGAGGTGAGGTGACTTGCTGAAGGCCTACTGTTAGGCGAGTGAGTTGAGGAAAAGGCATTCCAGGCCTAGGAAACAGCATGAGTAAAAGCGGGGAAGTGAGAACCTGCTGTGATGCTGCAGGTGACGGGGCGTGGCTGGGGAGCCAGATGTGGGTAAGGGAACAGCAGGGGATGAGTTTAGGAAGGACTTTGGATGCTCTGACCTGAAAGGGAGTGGGAGTTCCTGAGGGATTTTGAAGTTGGGAGTGACCTCATTTAAATTGCATTTTCAGAGCATTCCAGAGGATAGGCTGGAGGAGGACCAGAGTAGAGATGGAATGGCTCCAGAGGAGGCGGGTCTTGCCTCAGGGATCACGGCAGGCAATGCAGAGGGTTTGAAGCAGAACGTGATAAGGTCTGGGTCCTCAAGGAAGAAGGGTCCTCAAGGAAGACACAGGGGAAGAAGAGGCCTGCAGGGAGGGAAAATGATGCAGTACGGTGCCAAACCTCAGAGGCACAGAGCATCCAGCCTGGAACACCTGGTCACCCAGGTACACGGTGCCAAGTCACATATGCAGGGAACAGTGTATTCATATCAGATCGGATCAGATCAATAGATTCTTCCAGTTCTGCCTTGGTCAATAGAACTAGAGGAGGTAGCTTCCTAAAGTCCTGCTTTATTATGACTGCTCTCTCTTCCCAAGGGGTATATGCGTGTGTTGGAACAAGGGATCAACATCTGAGTCACTGAAGCAGGAGAGCAAGCTTATTTTTATCTGTGAGATGCTACCTGCCTCCAGCCCTCAGAACACACTGCAGCAGTTTTTGTCATCAAGCAGATGTGATTTCAAGTCCACGTGCTACCACGTCACTGTACGCCCTGAAGTAGATCACCTCATTTCTGTGTCCTTAGTCTCCTTATAAATAAAATGGGGGCTATTATGCTGTCTTCCTAAAGTTGTTGTAAAGATGAGGTAGTGCATGTGTACACAATCTCTCAGAACAGAGCATGAAGGGCAAAATGAACATTAAGCATTGTTTCTTGCCTTGTCAGTTGTGGCCTTATTCCCAGGTAGGGTAGTTTTAGTTCATATCCTGACATCATCCCCAAGTCTTGAGAGGCATTTTTTTTTTTTTTTGCTAAATATTTAATATTTAAAAGTTAGTACTCTTAAAATGAAAATTTAAAGTACAAAACATTAATTGATCCATCTAATAATCTTGATCTTTGTTTCACAACAAGTATCCCAGATGTTAAAAACATTTCTTCCATTTTGCACTGTTGATTTGATTGAATTCAGAGTATGTCCAAAGCAACCTCAACTTCTGCAAGTTTATTAAGGTACATGCTGTTTCATAGAAGCTCTTTAACAACAACAACAACAACAACAAAGTAAAACTATTTTTTCGGCTTTCCTTGATTGTGATGTTGAAATCAATATTGCTTTTGATAATTCATATTTTAGATCAATTTCCAATTTCATTTCGTAGTGTTCCACAACAATATTCTCATCTTTTTTTTTGAATTTTTTTAATTATGTTATGTTAATCACCATACATTACATCATTAGTTTTTGATGCAGTGTTCCATGATTCATTGTTTGCATATAACACCCAGTGCTCCATGCAGAACGTGCCCTCTTTAATACCCATCACCAGGCTAACCCATCCTCCTAAACCCCCTCCCCTCTAGAACCCTCAGTTTGTTTTTCAGAGTCCATAGTCTCTCATGGTTCATCTCCCCCTCCGATTCCCCCCCTTCATTCTTCCCCTCCTGCTACATTCTTCCTCTTTTTTTTTTTCTTTCTTAACATATATTGCATTATTTGTTTCAGAGGTACAGATCTGAGATTCCACAGTCTTGCACACTTCACAGCGCTCACCATAGCACATACCCTCCCCAGTGTCTATCACCTAGCCACCCCATCCCTCCCACCCCCCCACCACTCCAGCAACCCTGAGTTTGTTTCCTGAGATTTAGAATTCCTCATATCAGTGAGGTCATATGATACATGTCTTTCTCTGATTGACTTATTTCGCTCAGCATAATACCCTCCAGTTCCATCCACGTCGTTGTAAATGGCAAGATTTCATTCTTTTTGATGGCTGCATAATATTCCATTGTATATATATACCACCTCTTCTTTATCCATTCATCTGTCGATGGACATCTTGGCTCTTTCCGCAGTTTGGCTATTGTGGACATTGCTGCTATAAACATCGGGGTGCACGTACCCCTTCGGATCCCTACATTTGTATCTTTGGGGTAAATACCCAGTAGTGCAATTGCTGGATCGTATGGTAGCTCTATTTTCAACTTTTTGAAGAACCTCTGTACTGTTTTCCAGAGTGGCTGCACCAGCTTGCATTCCCACCAACAGTGTAGGAGGGTTCCCCTTTCTCCGCATCCCCGCCAACATCTGTCTTTTCCTGACTTGTTAATTTTAGCCATTCTGACTGGTGTGAGGTGATATCTCATTGAGGTTTTGATTTGGATTTCCCTGATGCTGAGTGATGTTGAGCACTTTTTCATGTGTCTGTTGGCCGTTTGGATGTCTTCTTTGGAAAAATGTCTGTTCATGTCTTCTGCCCGTTTCTTGATTGGATCATTTGTTCTTTGGGTGTTGAGTTTAAGAAGTTCTTTATAGATTTTGGATACTAGCCCTTTATCTGATACGTCATTTGCAAAAATCTTCTCCCATTCTGTCGGTTGTCTTTTGGTTTTGTGGACTGTTTCTTTTGCTGTGCAAAAGCTTTTTATCTTGATGAGGTCCCAGTAGTTCATTTTTGCCCTTGCTTCCCTTGCCTTTGGAGATGTTTCTAGGAAGAAGTTTCTGTGGCTGAGGTCGAAGAGGTTGCTGCCTGTGTTCTCCTTTAGGATGTTGATGGACTCCTGTCTCACATTTAGGTCTTTCAACCATTTTGAGTCTATTTTTTGTGTGTGGTGTCAGGAAATGGTCCAGTTTCATGCTTCTGCATGTGGCTGTCCAATTTTCCCAACACCATTTGTTGAAGAGACTGTCTTTTTTTCCATTGGACATTCTTTCCTGCTTTGTTGAAGATGAGTTGACCATAGAGTTGAGGGTCCATTTCTGGGCTCTCTATTCTGTTCCATCGATCGATGTGTCTGTTTTTGTGCCAGTACCATACTGTCTTGATGACAGCTTTGTAATAGAGCTGGAAGTCCGGAATTGTGATGCCGCCAGCTTTGCTTTTCTTTTTCAACATTCCTCTGGCTATTCGGGGTCTTTTCTGGTTCCATACAAATTTTAGGATTATTTGTTCCATTTCTTTGAAGAAAGTGGATGGTATTTTGATGGGGATTGCTTTGAATGTGTAGATTGCTCCAGGTAGCATTGACATCTTCACAATATTTGTTCTTCCAATCTATGAGCATGGAACGTTTTTCCATTTCTTTGTGTCTTCCTCAATTTCTTTCATGAGTATTTTATAGTTTTCTGAGTACAGATGCTTTGCCTCTTTGGTTAGATTTATTCCTAGGTATTTTATGGTTTTGGGTGCAGTTGTAAACGGGATCGACTCCTTAATTTCTCTTCTGTCTTGTTGTTGGTGTATAGGAATGCCACTGATTTCTGTGCATTGATTTTATATCCTGCCACTTTACTGAATTCCTGTATGAGTTCTAGCAGTTTTGGGGTGGAGTCTTTTGGGTTTTCCACATAAAGTATCATATCATCTGCAAACAGTGAGAGTTTGACTTCTTCTTTGCCAATTTGGATGCCTTTTCTTTTTGTTGTCTGATTGCTGTGGCTAGGACTTCTAATACTATGTTGAATAGCAGTGGTGATAGTGGATATCCCTGCTGCGTTCCTGACCTTAGGGGGAAAGCTCTCAGTTTTTCCCCATACAGAATGATATTTGCTGTAGGTTTTTCATAGATGGCTTTTATGATATTGAGGTATGTACCCTCTATGCCTATACTCTGAAGAGTTTTGATCAAGAAAGGATGCTGTACTTTGTCAAATGATTTTTCTGCATCTATTGAGAGGATCCTATGGTTCTTGTTCTTTCTTTTGTTAATGTATTGTATCACATTGATTTTTGGATGTTGAACCAACCTTGCAGCCCAGGGATAAATCCCACTTGGTCGTGGTGAATAATCCGTTTAATGTACTGTTGGATCCTATTGGCTAGAATTTTGGTGAGAATTTTTGCATCTGTGTTCATCAAGGATATTGGTCTGTAATTCTCCCTTTTGATGGGGTCTTTGTCTGGTTTGGGGATCAAGGTAATGGTGGCCTCATAAAACGAGTTTGGAAGTTTTCCTTCCATTTCTATTTTTTTGGAACCGTTTCAGAAGAATAGGTATTAATTCTTCTTTAAATGTTTGGTAGAATTCCCCTGGGAAGCCATCTGGCCCTGGGCTTTTGTGTTTTGGGAGATTTTTGATGACTGCTTCAATTTCCTTAGTGGTTATAGGTCTGTTCAGGTTTTCTATTTCTTCCTGGTTCAGCTTTGGTGGTTGATACATCTCTAGGAATGCATCCATTTCTTCCAGATTATCTAATTTGCTGGCATAGAGTTGCTCCTAATATGTTCTTATAATTGTTTGTATTTCTTTGGTGTTGGTTGTGATCTCTCCTCTTTCATTCATGATTTTGTTGATTTGGGTCATTTGTCTCTTCTTTTTGATAAGTCTGGCCAGGGGTTTATCAATCTTGTTAATTCTTTCAAAGAACCAGCTCCTTGTTTCGTTGATCTGTTTTACTGTTCTTTTGGTTTCTATTTCATTGATTTCTGCTCTGATCTTTATTATGTCTCTCCTCCTGCTGGGTTTAGGCTTTATTTGCTGTTCTTTCTCCAGCTCCTTTAGGTGTAGGGTTAGGTTGTGTACTTGAGACCTTTCTTGTTTCTTGAGAAAGGCTTGTATTGCTATATACTTTCCTCTTAGGACTGCCTTTGCTGTATCCCAAAGATTTTGAACAGTTGTGTTTTCATTTTCATTTGTTTCCATGAATTTTTAAAATTCTTCTTTAATTTCCTGGTTGACCCATTCATTCTTTAGTAGGATGCTCTTTAGCCTCCATGTATTTGAGTTCTTTCCGACTTTCCTCTTGGGATTGAGTTCTAGTTTCAAAGCATTGTGGTCTGAAAATATGCAGGGAATGATCCCAATCTTTTGGTACCGGTTGAGACTTGATTTGTGACCTAGGATGTGATCTATTCTGGAGAATGTTCCATGGGCACTGGAGAAGAATGTGTATTCTGTTGCTTTGGGATGGAATGTTCTGAATATATCTGTGAAGTCCATTTGTTCCAGTGTGTCATTTAAAGGCTTTATTTCCTTGTTGATCTTTTGCTTAGATGATCTGTCCATTTCAGTGAGGGGGGGTGTTAAAGTCCCCCACTATTAGTGTTGTCGATGTGTTTCTTTGCTTTCGTTATTAATTGGCTTATATAATTGGCTGCTCCCACGTTAGGGGCATAGACATTTACAATTGTTAGATCTTCTTGTTGGATAGACCCTTTAAGTAGGATATAGTGTCCTTCCTCATCTCTTATTACAGTCTTTGGTTTAAAATCTAATTTGTCTGATATAAGGATTGCCACTCCAGCTTTCTTTTGGTGTCCATTAGCATGGTAAATGGTTTTCCACCCCTTCACTTTCAATCTGGGGGTGTCTTTGGGTCTAAAATGAGTCTTTTGCAGACAGCATATTGACAGGTTTTGTCTTTTTATCCAATCTGATACCCTGTGTCTTTTGATTGGGGCATTTAGCCCATTTACATTCAGGGTAACTATTGAAAGATATGAATTTAGTGCCATCGTATTGCCTGTAAGGTGACTGTTACTGTATATTGTCTGTGTTCCTTTCTGGTCTATGTTGCTTTTAGACTCTCTCTTTGCTTAGAGGACCTGTTTCAAGATTTCTTGTAGGGCTGGTTTAGCCCTAGCTGGATATAGTATTCTTGGCTGCATATTTTTCTCACTTAGTGCTCTGAATATATCATGCCAGTCCTTTCTGTCCTGCCAGGTTTCTGTGGATAGGTCTGTTGCCAGTCTAATGTTTCTGCCATTGTAGGTTACAGATCTCTTCTCCCAAGCTGCTTTCAGGATTTTTTCTTTGTCTCTGAGACTCGTAGGTTTTACTATTAGATGTCAGGGTGTTGACCTATTTTATTGATTTTGAGAGGGGTTCTCTGTGCTTCCCGGATTTTGATGCCTGTTTCCTTCCCCAAATTAGGGAAGTTCTCTGCTATAACTTGCTCCAATATACCTTCTGGCCCTCTCCCTCTTTCTTCTTCTTCTGGGATCCCAATTATTCTAATGTTGTTTCATCTTATGGTATCGCTTATTTCTCGAATTCTGCCCTCGTGATCCAGTAGTTGTTTATCTCCCTTTTTCTCAGCTTCTTATTTTCCATCATTTGGTCTTCTCTATCGCTATTCTATATTCTCTCTTCTGCCTCATTTATCCTAGCAGTTAGAGTCTCCATTTTTGATTGCACCTCATTAATAGCCTTTTTGATTTTGACTTGGTTAGATTTTAGTTCTTTTATTTCTCCAGAAAGGGTTTCTCTAATAACTTCCGTGTTTTTTTCAAGCCCAGCTAGTATCTTTTAAATCATCGTTCTGAACTCTAGTTCCAACGTCGTACTAATGTCCGTATTGAGTAGGTCCCTGGCAGTCGGTACTGCCTTTTGTTCTTTTTGTTGAGGTGATTTTTTTCTGTCTTGTCATTTTGTCCAGAGGAGAATAGATGAATGAGAGAACAAAATGCTAACAGGGTATCAATGTCCCCAGAAAATATACTCTAAACAAATCAGAAAAGACCTGAAACCAGGGGAAAAGAAAGGGAAAGAAAGAAAAAAGAAAAAGAAAAAGATAAAAACAGAACAAAACAAAACAAAATAGAATATGATCAAATATGATCAGGCTGGTGCATAGATCGGTGCCACACACTAGATTTTGGCGTATTTTGGTCTGTTAGAAGAAAGTGCCTCCCAAAATTTTAAAGAAAGAAAAACTTATATATGTACAAAAATAAGGGTTAATAATATAAAGGGATGGAATATAACTGTAAAGATGAAAATTATAGAAGATTTTATAAAAGGAATTGATAAGAAGTTGTTTGAAAAAAAAGAAGAGGATTTAAAAAAAAAGAAAAAAAAGGGAGAGAATGTGATCAGGCAGGAGACTAGAACAAAGCCATACACTAGAGATTTAGGGTATATTTTGATCTGTTAGAAGAAACTCTATCTCAAAATTTTAAAGAGAGAACAACTTATATATATATATACCAAAAGTAATGGTAACTACTATGAAGGGATAGAATATGACTCTAAAAATGAAAACTAAAAATGTTTTTTAAAAGGATTGATAAGATGTTGGTTGAAAAAGGGGAAAAGAAAAATTCAAAAAAAAAAAAAGTTAAAAAAAAATTAACTTTGAAAGAGTGAAGAATCGTGGTAAAAAAGCCATGAATTCTATGTGCAGTATTCCCCTAGCGCTGGAGTTCTGCCGTTCTCATTGATCGGAAACTTGGTCTTGGCTGGCTGTTCTCGCAGATCTTCTGGGGGAGGGGCCTGTTGCCGTGGTTCCCAAAAGTCTTTGCCGGAGGCGGAATTGCCCCGCCCTTGCCCAGTCAGGACTAAGTAATCTGCTCAGGTTTGCTCTCGGGAGCTTTTGTTCCCTGCAAGCTTTCCGTACAGTTTTGGAGGCAGAGAGTGAAAATGGCGGCCTCCCAATCTCCGCCCCGGAGGAGCCGAGAACTCGGGGCCCCGCTCCTCAGTGCGCCCCCAGAGAAAAGCCGTCAGTCACTCCCGTCTCCCCATTCTCCGGCCGCACTCCGTGCTCACCCGGCCTGTGACCGAGTGTTCCAATCTCTGGCACCCGACTCAGTGTGGAGTCTCCAAACCCAGCAGATCCCTGCGGTGCGCTCCCGCGCCGCTCCTCCCGGGGGAGGAAGGTGAGTCTCCCCGGATCTGCCGCTTGTTGGGTCCCTGCTGGAGGAGCAGTGGCCCGACTGTGCCGTGGATCACAGTTTATGGCAACCCCAAGCTGAGAGCCCGCGCCTGGGCTCCGTCTCTGCAGCCGGCTTACCTGCTCCGATACCTGGGAGCTCTGCTGCACTCAGGCACCCCCGGTCTTTCTGTGACCCTGGGGGTCCTGAGACCACACTGTCCTGTGAGGGTTCCACCCCCCACTTAGCCAGTGGAGCGACGTCCCTCAGCGGAGCGGACTTCTAAAAGTTCTGACTTTGTGCTCCGCGGCTCTATCACTTGCCAGAAGTGGCGCACAGAGGCCCCCTCCCCCGCTGTCTGTCCTCCGGAATATCGCCTCAGATTCACTTCTCCGCACGTCCTACCTTCCAGAAAGTGGTCGCTTTTCTGTTCAGAGAGTTGTTGCATTTCTTTTCTTCAATCTCCTGTTGAGTTCGTAAGTGTTCAGAATGGTTTGGCCCCTATCCAGCTGAATTCCTGGGACCAGACGAAATCCAGGTCTCCTACTCCTCCGCCATCTTGCTCTGCCCCCGGCATTTTGTTTTTTGTACAGATTTCAGTGAATACAAGAGAGCCCAAATACATGACCAAACAGACTTGAACTGTCCTCAGTGGTCCGGAGCATCTGATTCCCAGTAATGGTTCAAGGATCCCCATGGGGGCATAGCACACATGGAACTAGCTCAGGAGCATTCTGGGACTCGGTGCCTCATGACTCTTCTCATTGTGATCATGCCACAGCTGAATTTCCCAGCAGGGATCATTATGCACACCAGGCACTGATACCACAAACAACGGAGCTCAGGCTATTTGCCACAATGTAGGACAAATACGGTTCTTGCTTATTCTCTTGGTTCCAACCCACTAGGGGGAGAAGGAGAAGCAAACTCCTACTTTTCCATGGAGTGGGTCATTGTTAGATGTAGACCATGGATTAGCTCCCAACTTCACTTACCTCAGAACCTCAGCCCTTGCTTCCTTCCACCCTGTCTGTCCACCAAATCGTAACGAATGCTGACCTGCTGGGATATGTTTGATGGGGCTGAGGGGGAGGAAAGGCAAAAGGGGAAACAAGTATATATCCCATATCTTCTCACATATTCACCATATGTTAATTCCACGTTTTCCCAAATATTTATAACGACTGTATGTCGTAGGTACTATCATTCCCATTCCCACTTTAATTTTAGGTGAAGAAACTAAAGCTCAGAGAGGGGAAGTTAAGTGCTCCTGACACACAGCTACCAAGAGACTCAGTGGTACCGTATTGTACTTCTTCCTATTGGTTCTCGCAATTGTTTCACTATTCCATTTAAACAGATGGGGAAACTGAGCCCAGAGGATACTCAAGGACCCACAAAAAAAGTGGGAGAGATGGGTTTTGACCTTAGGTCTGTGATCTTTAACCCTTGGCTACCTCCACTATAGAAACAGCATCCTTGTTACTCAGAATGTGATCTTTGAACCAGCAGCATCTACAATCGCGTGAAACTTGTAAACGTGGCTTCCTAGGACCCACTTAGATCCAGTAAATCACAGCTGCATTGTCACGCAACCTGCAGGGTATTATGGGTACACTGACGTTTGAGAAGCAGTGGTCTGCATAGTTCATCCTGGCTGTGAAGGACACTCACTAAGGGCAGAGGCACTGTGGCAGCCCGTCTCCAAAGATGGCCCCAGCCATCCCTCCCCTCTCCCTGTGCAGGTGCCGTTCCTCACACCAAGGGGCGGAACTTGTGTCCCTTGGATCTGTGCTGTTCCATGACTCTCTTTAGTCACTAGAAGGCACCAGAAATGATGTCCTGAGATTTCTGAGCAGTTTCCACTTCTTGCCTCTCAGAACCCAGCTGCCATGCTATGAGAAACTCAGGCTCCACAGAGAAGTCACATGGATAAGAAGTGAGGCACTCTGCTTGACAGTCCCACCTGAGTGTCCAGCTGACCCCAGCTGCTGGCCAGGTGAGTAAACCATCGTGGATATTCCATCCCAGTTGTGCCCCCCAGATAACTGTATCCCCAGCCGACACCATATAGAGCAGAAGAATCGCCCAGCTGAACCTAGTCAATTCACAGAATCAGGAGAGATAGTAAAATGGTTGTTGATTTAAGTCACTAAGTCTCGAGCATCAATACATAACTGAAAGAGAAATCGGTACCTGGATGTAGGGCGCTGAGGTCACATAAATGTAAAACAGATGGCAATGGCCTTATAACCAGGCATCAGCTGGAGGCTGGAGTACCTCAACGAGACTGTAAATGGAGGCTGGAAGGGCAGTGAGAACACTGCTCTTGAAGGCAGAAGAAAATGGGACTTGAAGAATGAACTGCCAG